>NW_026539139.1:56728-257139 GCF_027791375.1 Indicator indicator
ATGTCACTTTGATTTGGACATACCACAACTGTATCAGGTGATATAGGTGTGATCAGTGGTAACTGACTCTATGTCTTTCCATATGGCCTTCGTAATTTGCGCTATTGTATATAGCAAGTGAGTGTAAGTAAATAGTGATGCTTAGTTTTTCTCTCAAGTATAGTCCAAGCTAGGCTCAACCTTCATGAAGAGAAACCTTACTGGACTTCCTTTCACTCTCTGCCACTCTGACTTGGGTTAACAACCTTTTAAAAAAAGAGGATATTTTACCTCACCTGAACTTAGAATAGTGAAGCACACAAATGCCCAAGCCTTAACTACCATTGAGGTCATTTTCATAGTGAGGTCCAGCTCAAAGTAAGTGCAAGGATAGGATTAATCTATGATTAAACTATTATATTTCTCAAGTAATATGTGTCTTATATATCTGAAGAAGCCTCTAACAGGTTCTTATATAATATTCAGCATGATGGTTAACGCAATATGCTCATGATACAATAGTTTTCAGAGTATCTCAATTTTCATCACAAACTGGAAATTCTACATTTTGTCACCTGACATGTATTATAATCTCTACTTCTTTTATTTATTAAATCTCTGTATCATGCACTAAAAAAAATAAAATTAAGTGCCATGGATCTTCTCCTTACAGAGATGGGCAAGTCAGGAAAAAAAAAGAACACAAACACAAAAACCCCTACAATATACATGTAGATCCACAACCTTCAATTCTTAATACAAAGTGGATGGAAAATTAAGTTAGGATGAATACGATTTCCCATATTAACAACTCTAGGAATTTTTGTGTTTTCTACAGAAATTAATTAATGGCTGAGAATCATAGAATCATAGAATCAACAGGTTGGAAGAGACCTCCAAGATCATCCAATCCAAACGATCACCCAGCCTATCCAATCAACTAGACCATGGCACTAAAGTGCTTCATCCAGTCTTCTCTTGAACGTCTCCAGGGATGGTGACTTCCAACACCCCTCTGTGACAGCCCATTCCAATGGGCAATCACTCTCTCTGTGAAGAATTTTTTTCCTGATATCCAGCCTATACCTCCCCTGGCACAACTTGAGACTGTGTCCCCTCGGTCTGCTGCTGGTTTGCCTGGGAGAAGAGACCAACCCCCACCTGCCTACAACCTCTCTTCAGGTAGTTGTAGACAACAATGAGGTCATCCCTGAGCCTCCTCTTCTCCAGGTTGATTCTATCTCCCTCAGCCTCTCCTCATAGGGCTTGTGTTGCAGGCCCCTCACCAGCTTCGTCACCCTTCTCTGGACACATTCCAGTACCATCAGCAACTCTTTTGAATTGAGGGTGTGAAAAATATTTGAAGACTAGAATCCATGTATTTCCACATTTCCAGGAAAGACCAAACCACCTTACATTCTGGTGTTTCACCTTGTTTTCTTTCTCCTCAAAGAACATGTCTATCAATTGAATAGATATTTCTCCCTTCCTCACATTTTGCACATATGTAGTGAGAAGTGTAGATGTGAGCTTCAATGCAATTATCAAAATGTTAGGCCTCTAAAATACAAAGGCATTGATTACCATTTCCTTTCCACTGTTCTGATAACTTCCGCTAGAATAGACTCCTTAGGGAACTTTGACAAAGTTAAGAAGTAAAAAAGGATTTTATTTAAATTTGTTGCAGATATTTTTGCTGGCAATAGAACATATACCTTCCCTTTCATGTTAATATGCACCTTTCCTGCTGTTTTTGTAATACTACACACAGTCCATCATCTGAAACTGGCCTGGGAGTTCCACAATATAAAGAAAGTCTCCTGTGTGAAGCCATGAGTTTTATTTACAGTGACAGGATACTCTTTGTGGGTTGTTTTTTTTGTTGGGTTTTTTTTTATGTGTTACACACAGAGATTTATTTGCAAGTGGAAATACAGCAGTGACTACACTTTGCAGCCAATAGCAGATGAGCTCTGTACTTAACTGACTTTGTGTCAGCTTCAATTTCTTGACTGCTTGGAGTGCAGGTTCTGTCAGTCCTTCCAAGGCATCCTTTGATCTTGCTCTGTGTTTGGTTACCTGCTTTGTCCCTTGGGCCTATGGTTTGCTTCAGGACTATTTCCCCCACCCCTGTGCTTTGTGTATTGAAAGAAATCAAATATACTTTACCATGTGTGACTCCTGTGAGTCCTGCATGACTCATAGAGCAAGGAGAAACAAGCTCTTCCATTACAACATGCATCACTGCAGCTCAGCCTATACAGTCAGACCAATACTAAATAAAATTTCACTTTTACACTTTTAACAAAATAGAGACCAAGACACCACTTTTCTTTGCAAAAGAGGGATAATTCTACTTTTCTGTTGTAGTACTTGGTTCACGAACACTGGGCAAAACCAAACTAAGTTTAAGGGGACTGAATTCACATCGATTTACCTGTATTCTGGAATAAAGGATGGATTTCTCAGCTGCCTCCAAACATTAGATCTTAGGGCTCTTCCCTTTTGAACACCAAGAGTCCTGAGAAATAGGAATTGCTCCAGTTCTGTGCTGTTTGGTCAACTTCTGTCCTGTTCCTTTACATGCCTAATCCTGATGCCGGTTACCTGAGGGAAGTAGAGGTTTTGTAGTTCACAATGACTGTAGAAGCTCCTCAATCAAGAAATTATTATGGCTTCTTCCACATACTTCAGAGCCCTATCTTTGGTTCCAAGGTGAAATAAAAATACTTAAGTGGAATTCAGATACAGGCTCTGGTAACAGAAGTGTAAAAATGGTATGGGAAAATGATTCTTTTAAGTTTAGGATTTTCACTAGCCAGAAACAAATGAACATCTCAGGTGCCCCAAGAAAAACCAAAATAATTTCCTCATTTTGCGGTAAGAAGGATTCAGGAACAAAAAAATCACAAATAATTTTAATCTTGCAAGAAGTTTAGACATGCTTTGGAGATATTTTCCAGCAAACTGATCCTTAATAAGCATCTAACTTTCTAAATAACTCTTACCTGAGTTCCTCCAGAGTTGATTGAAGGGAAAAATAAAGAGTACTACTAATATATAGACTTACATGTTTTATTTGTTCATACAAGTTTGTCATGGTAGGGCCAAAACAGGCCCAGCATAAATCCAGACAGGCCCTAAGGTGTCTAGACACCTCTCCCCCCTCCTTCCTGCAGACAGTCAGGGCAACATGGGAAAAGGAACAAAGGGGACAGGACCATGCACATCTGAGAAACAAGTTGCTTACCTGGGTTAAAAGCATGTGTACTGGCCACTGTTCCCACAGAAACAAAGCCTTTGTTTCTGCCTTTTATGGCCATAGCCTGGCAGAACCATTTTCACTGGGCAGCTATTTGCAGGCTTCAGTTGCCCCTATTGACCCAAATGGATCTCAGGCAAGATATATATACAGGCTGACTTGTAGTCGGCCTTCGCCTTGCCTGCAAGCCTTGCCTTCAAGCCTTGCACTTAAATCTTGCTCAAGTCTTGCTCAAGCCATACTTGAATTGCCTTCTTGGACCTGGCTTGGATGAAGCTGCCTCGAGTTGCCTGGCCTTGCCTCAAGTGCCCAGTCCAAAGCCTGGGATAAAGCCACAAGCCCACAACACAGCCAGCCGGAGAAGCCATGAGCTTAGGAGCAAAGCCTGCTTCCCCTTGCCACTGGAATCGTGCCATGCCTCAGTTTATCCAGGACGAAGAAAGTGCCTGTCTTGAAGAACGTATCATAAACCCCCCGCCGTCCACTGAAGCCAGATCAGCCCTTGGACAACGTGGCTCCCCTCTTGCCAGCAACCTGCCGTGCCACCACTACATGAGAGTGCCCAAAAGCCTCATAGCTAACACAGCAGCAGCAGCAGCATTCCCTGTGTGGGTAGAATCAGCTGTGAGTAAATTCATTGCCTCTTGGGCTTAAGGGTTCTTACTGAGTCTCCCCTCCCCCTCCACACTGTGGATGAGTGCTATTTTGCTCCTGATTTTTATTTATAAAACAACTACTTCTAAAATTCTGAACCCATGTGATTTTTCTTCTATGGTCTCTGTAGTTACAAAGCCACATTACATTTTTCAGACTCTTATGCAGATTTTTCACTCTTTTCTGTTTATATGTTTCATATATCCACATCAATTAATGCTATTTTCTTGTGGCCAGAACTTGAATTTTAATCTTGATATTCCCTTTAACTTAAAAAAAATGTAATGGCTTTTTCTAGATTTAGGCCAGATTGCTCTAGGACTCTTGTCTCACTTTCCAGTCTTTGATTTCCATTGTAATGTGATCTCCCATTGGAAATGCTTTGAAGTCTCTGAAATTATTCCAACCACTCACCCATTTTTGTCTCAGCTCTGTTACAAAGGATCCAAAGTTTTCTATCCAAACTCTTAACAATTCTTCTGTGAAACTAATCTCTTTGTTATGTTAATCCAAGAGAACATGTGGCACAGTCTAAGGATATAGAGAAGAACGGGCAGAAAGACCGAAGCAATACACTCTGCAGTGCATTGCCTAGAGACTCATCTCAGAATGTTCTCTCTCTCAGGTCACTACCAGTTTCATGCCCGAGGGAACAAACAGGAGTATTCCAATACATATTGAGAAAACAACTGCATGGATGATGCAGACAGGACTGTGTAGATTATATGAGGATCTGCTCCTAAGTGTTCTACTAGGAACTGTTTTGTTCAGCAATGTAGAGACAGCCTTCACAGGCATCTATGAACTTCTGAAAAATCATCCAAAAATACCCAGAAATGTACAGATCACACAATTTGCAAAAGATCCCCACTAAGTTTATTCTCACTAATTCTTTGATTAACATAGTACATGTGAACTATGAACCAAACTTGACAGTACAATCCTACTTTGCAGTGGTAGGTTGGTGATGGTTGTTGGCCTTTAACTCTGCCTTGGATAGCTTTTGTGTCAAGGTAATGTATCCTCAGAAACTGCAGAAGTGTTAGCCAAGTTTCTAGAAGAATGATTTTTCAGTCCAGGAGAGTCCAGTACTTTATGAATGCAGAAAGTATCCATGCCTTTCTTGTGTGCTGTGGTTTATACATTGGCTTTACTGAAGGATGTGACAAGAGGAGCTATTCCAGCATTTGGATGGATTTCAAGCTTGCCATGTATAAACAATGCAGAGGGAATGTGTACCTTACAGCATCGTTATTATGAGTCCCTATGTTGTCTTTTACTCTGGCTGTTTAGAAATTGTGGTGACAAATGCAGCCTGAATGTTCAGAATGATTGTTCCCAGGTTTCACATAGTTTCTCTGTATGTGAATGGCTGCCTAATTTTTCTGCTCTAACGCTGATTGAAGTCATTCCCTTTTCTCAACATAGCTCACTCTGTTGCCCTGCAGTTTAAACAGGCACTTCCCAATGTTTCCATTGGACTCACCATGGGGCAGTGGCTTGGTTGTTATGATGTGCAGCACTGCTTGAAAGCTTGCCGGTCACATTCCTTTTATCCCCTTACATCAACACTGATTTGCAGGAAACTTTTGCCCTCAAAAGAAAAGTGAAGGCAAGAGCATTCCACTCTGAATACAATTGCTCTTATTGAGGATGTGAGGGCATTGCTTTGTAATGAATATAATAAACAGAGAATCTCCTGCTAAAATTTCCAACGTACCCTGCAACTTGACAATTTCAATATATATTTAAAACAACAAAGACAAGCAAATGCCTTTCCAAAAATTTGCCAACATATGCTCTGAGACCTCTTGCATTTTGCATTGTGTCAGCCTGTGTCACAGGCTTCAGGAAAAGTAACACAGAAGATGAATAGAAGTCTATCGTTGCAGTACCAAGATGAAAAAATGACAGCTCATAATGAAAAGAAAAATAGTTTCCATTTTGGTCCTCTGTATGTAAGAAAGTGACAGGACTATGGGAACACTGAGGCTGAAAAATGTCCCCTTTGACAGACATGACTGAAAGTGAAAGTGCATAGGGTACAATACTAGCCATAATATAGGGAATAATGATTATTTTAGAGATCACATGGTTTTGAATAAATCCTTAAGTACTCCATGGAAAATGGAAATGAAAGAAAACTAGGGGAAACTGTAGTTTCATTTACAGTATAAATGACCTAAGGATGATTTTCCGTCTTTATACCTGTGATTGAAGCCTGTGAAATGACTTTACATATATACAGAGTAACCAAGATGTGAATCAAGATTCCCCTGTACACCTGAAATTGGATGCATTGTTCATTTTTTAGAAAGGATAAATGACAAATGCTGCAAAAGAAGGCTCAAGCTGATGAGGGTGAAGATTCTGGTCATAAAAATCTTTCATAAAGCATCTTTTTATTAAAACCACAGATGACACTTGCTTTCAGGTGAGGTGAGATAAGAAATCTATCCTATTTTCAGAATTGCTAACTAAAGTCATACACATGTAACAAGGCTTAGAATAAGAAGTGGTGCAAAGTTCTTATGACATTCTTATTTTCAGTTGAAATGAGTATTTAAAGTCAATTTAAGGTAATTTGAGCCTGGAAAATCCACATATATCAACATAAGGGTTTGTGTAGGTTTAAATGTATCTGCTTTGGAACTGACTTTGGTTAAACCACTGTGACGTCCTCTGATAGTCAAGGCTTTTGGGCGATATTTGCCCCTCTGGATAGGACCAGCACTACTGAGCTTAAAAGGGAATCAGATAGTGTATGAATTCCACCCCAAAGCATATTTAAAGTATCTTTCCCTGCATGGCTTCTTTCTTCACTAACTTTACTCAAGAGGAAAGGTTAATGAGGATAATTCTTTCCCCTTCCACACAAGCATCTATTAGAGAGTCTCCATGAATTCTTTAAAAAGCATTTCTAGACTTTTATGAGGTGTTGCTTTCATTTATCTTTGCCTGCTAATGAGGAAAGAGAATAAGAGTAGAAATATTTTTTTTCTTGGAATTTCCTTTGTGGTTTGGGTCTGGCTTTGTTTTGCGTTGTGTTCCAGATAAGAAAATAGAGAAACGGGGGATGTAGGTGAATCTCTGCTAGGCATATCTTGTGCTCATCAAGTGTGTTGACATTGCCATGTCAAAATTAGAACCCACATTGCCTATCTTGCATGAGTCACAATCAAGGAGAAATTTATATTAATTTCAATGGAAATAAAAATAATGTCTAAGGAGATTGCTGAAAGTTACACCAGTCACTGGACACTGACTGAAAACAGAAGATAACTCTTCTGTCTCCACAATTGCTTTTTTAGCTTTAAGAGCCTTTTAAGATAACTAAATAGGGAAGGAGTATGCACACTACTGTCTAGCACTGGAAGAATTTAAACTTTAAGCATTGAAGGAAATGTTAAGTTACCCAAAGACTATAACTAGGACAAAGGGGATGAATTTAAGGAAAGAAAAGCTGACAGGTGAAAAAGGCTTTCCTAGAAATGAGGACTATTAGGTTACAGAATAATCTCCCAGAGGATGTGGTAAAAGCCTAGTTTCTTGAGTCATTTAAAACTGGACTAGACAAAGACCTCTGCAATACGCTCCAGGGAGCAATTCTCCCTTGGCAAAGGGATGAACAAAATAATATAATAGATCTGTCTTATCTTTCCTTCCTGTGATTCCCATGTTTCATAAAGCACTGTGATTGAACAGAGAGCAGAAAATTTTAACACTTTATTCAGAAACAAATGATATGTTTAATAAGATATTGTGTGGGGAAAATCCTCCAGAAGAGAGAACATAAAGTTGCATTTTCCAGAATTAATTTCTCTATCTAAGGTAAAGAACTGTAAATGATGGTCCAAGACTGCCTACTGGATGACTACCATTTTCAGTACAACTCACATTTTGTTTCTTAATTTCTCTAAAAGTCAAACTGGTTTTTATACTACTCAATGTTACAGATTTGTTTTAGTTTTCTGCCCCTAAAAGGACAAAACTAAACCTCTAATAATTGAATGACATCCTTTTTTAAACAGAACAGGGTGGTTACTCCCAGCAGATTGGAGTCATCCCCAAAAGAAACTGCCAGCACTACTACATAGAAGATTTCACCTCAACATGAAGAGAAACTTCTCTACAGTGACGGTGATGGAGCACTGGAACAGACTCCCCAGGGTGGGTTGTGGAATCTCCTTCTCTGGAGACTTTCAAAACCCACCTGGATTCATTCCTGTGCAGACTACCCTAAGTGATCCTGCTCTGGAAGAGGGGTTGGACCTGATGATCTCTTGATATAGTGTGATACCTCTGATATACTGTGATGCTGTGATGACTAAGGCCTTGAATGTTAAGAGGTATTGGGAGATAGGAGACCTTACGCTACACAATTCTCCTTCTCTCTTGAGCAGCTGGGGAAGCAATGGCTTTGGCTTCTTCTTTCCAAGACATCAGCCAAGGGTACAGAGTGGGTTCATGTGACAGCATAATCTGCTGCTAATCATAGAATCATAGAATCAGTCAGGGTTGGAAGGGACCACAAGGATCATCTAGTTCCAACCCCCCTGCCATGGGCAGGGACACCTCACACTACATCAGTCTGGCCAGAGCCTCATCCAGCCTGGCCTTAAACACCTCCAGGGATGGGGCCTCAATCACCTCCCTGGACAACCCATTCCAGACTCTCACCACTCTCATGGTGAAGAACTTCTTCCTCACGTCCAGCCTGAATCTCCCCACTTCTAGCTTTATTCCATTTTGCCTAGTCCTATCACTACCTGATCTTCTAAAAAGTCCCTCCACGGCTTTCTTGTAGGACCCTTTAGATACTGGAAGGCCACAAGAAGGTCACCTTGAAGCCTTCTTTTCTCCAGACTGAAGAGCCCCAACTCTTTCAGTCCGTTGTCATAGGAGAAGTGCTCCAGCCCTCTGATCATCCTGGTGGCCCTTCTCTGCACACGTTCCAGCATGTCCATATCCCTCTTGTAATAGAGGCTGCAGAACTGGACACAGTACTCCAGGTGGGGTCTCACCAGAGTGGAGTAGAGGGGGAGAATCACCTCCCTTGACCTGCTGGCCACACCTCTCCAGATGCAGCCAGGATCTGGTTGGCTTTCTGGGCTGCAAGTGCACATTGACAGCTCATGTTGACCTTCTCATCCACCAGCACCCCCAAGTCCCTCTCCTCAGGGCTGCTTTCCAGCCAGTCACTGCCCAGCCTGGATTTGTGCTTAGGATTGCCTCAAGCCAGATGCAGGACCCTGCACTTGGTCTTGTTGAAACTCGTGATGTTGGCTTGTGCCCACCTCTCCAGCCTGTCAAGGTCCCTCTGGATGGCATCCCTTCCCTCCAGCGTGTCTGCTGCACCACACAGCTTGGTGTCATCAGCAAACTTGCTGAGGGTGCACTCAATGCCACTGTCCATGGCACCAACAAAGATGTTGAACAAGACTGGTCCCAGGACTGATCCCTGAGGGACTCCACTTGTCACTGGCCTCCACTGGGACATGGAGCCATTGCTAGCCACTCTTTGGGTGTGGCCATCAAGCCAGTTCTTTATCCATCTTGTGGTCCACCCATCAAACCCATGTGTCATCAGTTTGGAGACCAGGATGTGGTGTGGGACAGTGTCGAAGGCTTTGCTCAGGTCCAGGTAAATGACATCAGTTGCTCTCCCCTCATCTATTAATGTTGTCACCTCTTCATAGAAGGCCCCCAGGTTTGTCAGGCAGGATTTGCCCTTGGTGAAGCCATTCTGACTGTACCCAATCACCTCTTCACTATTCTTCTGTCTCAGTAGCGCCTCCAGGAGAATCTGCTCCATGATCTTCCTGGGCACAGAGGTGAGACTGACTGGCCTGTAGTTCCCTGGTTCTTCTTTCTTCCCCTTTTTAAAAATGGGAGTAATGTTTCCCCTTTTCCCGTCACTGGGGACTTCCCCAGACTGCCAGGACTTCTGGAATGTAATCGAGAGGGGTTTAGCAACCTCATCTGCCAGTTCTCTCAGTACCCGTGGGTGTATTCCTTTGGGTCCTGTGGACTTGAACACTTTCAGGTTCTTCAGGAGATCACGAACCTGATCTTCACTTATGATGGGCAGTTCTTCCTCCCGGTTCTTGCCATTAGCTTCCATGACTATTCCAGGAGTGTGACTGGAGGCCTTTGCAATGAAGACTGAGGTAAAGAAGTCATTGAGAACCTCAGCCTTTTCCAGGTCACTTGTGACCATTTCATCTGTTTCCTTTCTGAGGGGGCCCACACCTTCCCTAGGCTTCTTTTTCCCATTAATATACCTGTAGAAATTCTTAGTGTTCCCTTTAAGCTCCCTGGCTAGAATCAATTCAAACTGTGCTTTGGCTTTCCTAATCAGGTCTCTTGCTGCTCGGGCATCTTTCTTATACACCCCCCATTCTAGCTGTCCTTTTCTCCACTTCTTGTAGACTTTCCTTTTAAGTGATCGCATGTCCAGGAGCTCCTTGCTCATCCAGGCAGGCCTCCTAGCATTCTTCCCTGCTTTCCTCTTTGTTGGTATACTTTGCTCATGGACACAGAGGAGGTGGTCCTTGAATACTGACCACATGTCCTTGGCCCCTCTTCCCTCTAGGCCTTTGTCCCATGACACTTTGGCTAGCAGATTCCTGAAGTGATCAAAGTCTGCATGCCTAAAACCTAGGGTCGTAAGGTCATCTGCTTGATTCTGCTGGTCAGGTGGCCTGTAGCAGACCCCTACAGTAACATCTCCTTTCCCTGTCTTGCCTTTAGTTCTATCCCATACACTCTCAACCAGCTCATTATCCTTCCCCAGGTGCAGCTCCACTGATTCCAGCTGCTCACTGACATAGAGGGCAACACCTTCCCCTCTCCATTCCTGCCTATCCTTCCTAAAGAGCTTGTACTCATCTATCCCTACATTCCAGTCATGGGAATCGTCCCACCAAGTTTCAGTAATAGCCACTCTATCATGGCATCCCAGCAGCACAGTGGCCCTTAATTCATCCTTTTTGTTACCCAAGCTGTGTGCATTTGCATAGAGGCACTTCAGCTGGGCTGGCCTTGTTCTCCTGTTGTGCCAATTCCCCTTGACTTCCACAGAGTGTCCTGGTGCATCATTCGTGGCTTGCCTCAGGGCATCAGCAAGTTGAGAGCCTTCACTAGCTCTCCATCCCTCTGCCTCTGGTGAGCTGCCCCTCTGTTTGTCACTGGCCAGCAGAAGACTATTAACCCCTTCCCTCTTCAAATCTAGTTTAAAGCCCTATCAATGAGCCCTGCCAATTCCTGTCCCAGGATCCTTTTTCCCCTCTGGGACAAGTGCATCCCATTAGTTGTTTGGAACTCTGGTGCCTTGTAATCTGAGCCGTGATTGTAGAACCCAAAACCCTGTCGATGACACCAGCCCCAGAGCCATGAATTGACCTCTTCGCTCTTCCTATATATTCCCTTGTCCTTCACTGACGTTAGAGGGATAGAGGAGAACACAATTTAAAAGAAATAAAATCATAGTTTCTCTGTACCTCCTAGAACAAGAAGTAAGTGTGTGGCTTTGCCAAGAAGAAGAAAGGGAAGTCAGGCTGTGATAATATTTTACAGGAGGTCAGACTTCTGTTTAGCTATTCAGGTATATTGAAGAAATAATTTCCAGGCCCTGTGTAAAAGTTGCAGAGACATTCAGTAACATGTAGGTGTTTTTTATATATTCCGGCTGCTGTTGCTGTTACTGTGGGACCCATAGTGGTAAGCTTGCTAGAGAGGTCAGCACAACTCTTGGAGCTCTTGGAGAAGGCAGCTGACATGAAAATACTCTGGTAGAAGTGCTGCGATGGAGAGACGGGACGAGGCCTGATGCAAGCCAAGTGTCGATTTATTGTACAAAGCTTTTTCTTTATATAGGTTAACACAATATCAGAAGGCAGCTTGTAATTGGTCATTGGTATGTCCATACTACAGTTGTAAATTCATGATTGGCTACAGAGAGAAAGTATCACACAAACGCACATATTTTTTCCAAGGCTTAAGCAACCGTCAGGCAAGAGATAAGGGGGCTCCATAATTCTGTCCCAAGCTTTGCTTTGTTCTTGTTATCAGGTCACCATGTAACCCTACAGGTCACAGTGGTCTTCTAGGGAGCCAATCTGTCTGTGTTTTCTTTCACAGAGCTGCACTTTGCTCCCAGGGTTTACTGCCCAACAGAGATACTATATCTCTGGTGTCCGGATCTGGAGAGCTCATCCCTAAATCAATTCCTTCATAGTAGAAACAGCTAAAAGCAGGTCACAAAGAAGGACAAAAATAAATATTTATTTCACCAGAATGTATCACTTCTTTTTATTTGTTTTTAACCTTCCCTGGAGCCTTTTGTTTGGGCTTTTCCCTGCACGAGAAATTAGAATGCGCACTGATTGATTTTACACATAAGTACATTCAGATAGTGTGAACAAAAAAGCAGTCATGCTGGATCAGATCAAGGACCCATCTAGATCAGTATCAAATGGCAAAGAATGATGGGATAGGATAATAGGATGATATGGCATACCTGAAGATGTCTGGGTAAAAAGTAAAGAAATACCACAAGCTTATATTGACACTTCCTCAGCATACAGAATCACAGAATGGCCTGAATTGGAAAAGACATTTAATATTAGATCATTAATCTAATACTGACCAAGTCCTTGATTAAACCATTTCCCTAAACACTAGGCTTGCATTACTGCACTGGGAAAGCCATTCCAATGCCTGATAAACCCTTTCAGTAAAGAAATTCTTCCTCATATCCAATCTAAACCTCCCTTAGTACAATTTGAAACCATCGCCTCTTTCATTCTATCACTTGCTACTTGGTTGAACAGACTGACCCCCACCTCTGTAGTTGTAGGTGGGTGTTACATTGACTAGCTTCCAGTCTGGGACCTCTCTGGTCAGGCATGACTCCTGAAAAATGATGGAAAGTGGCTTGGCAAGGCCCTCCACCAGCTGAATCAGAAACTTTGAGTGGATTCCATCCAGTACTGTAAGCTTCTATATGTCTATGTGGTGCAGAAGATCACTGTTAATCTCTTCCTGGATTGTAGAGGGATCATTCTGCTCCTAATCTCTGTCTTCTAGCTCAGGGAGATAAATTCCCAGAGTACATCTGTTCCTATTACTAAAGACTGAGCCAAAGAAGGCATTTAGAACTTCAGCCTTTTCCTTATCTTTAGTCACCAGGTTTTCTCATGCATCTAATAGAGGATGGAGGCTCTGCCTGGACCTGCTTTTGCTGCTAGTGTGTTCATAGAAAGACTTCTGTTGTCTTTCATAGTCAGATTAATTTCTAGCTGGGCTTTGAGCTTTCTAATTTTCTCCCTGCATAGCCTTACAATATCTTTGTAGTCATCATGTGTGATCTGTCCCTTCTTCCAAAGGCCACATACTCTCCTTTTTACCTTGGGTTGCAGCCAAAGCTCCCTGTTCATCCAGATCAGCCTTCTTTGCTACTGGTTTGTCTTACAGCACATTGGGACTGCCTATACCTGCACTTTTAAGACTGTATTCCTCAAGAATGTATCTCTTTCACCTGCTGAAATTTCTGTTCAGTTTTCATGCATAACTACAGAATCATAGAATACCTAGTTTGGAAGAAACAGTTTGGAAGGAGTAATTTGGAAGGAATTGATACAGATCATTGAGTTGAAGTCCACACTTCTCACTAATGACTAAGGTGTTGTCCAGACACTCCCTGAACTCTGACAGGTGTTTCCAATACTTATCAGAAAACAGAAATATTTTCAATAGTTTTTTTAAACCTTGAAAGAAAATTACTTTTATAACACCCTTGGACAAAGAGTTCTAAGAGTTAGATGCTTATGATATGTACACCCAACCATCTATTTTAGGACTGTTTTGAAGCTGTTGGTGGACACCTTTTAATTCTTCCCTCCCAATTTTTGTACATCAAAACACGTGATGATGGAGAAAGCAACTAGATTTGAAGGGGGAAGAATCTCATGCTTGCCTTTGACAAACATTGGGGCAGCTCACCAGACGCAGAGGTGAGCTAGCAAGGGCTCTCAACTTGTCATCCTGAGGCAAGCACTGGGACACCGCAAGGGAATCAAGGGGGATTCACTTAAGAGGGTGCCATGGCCAGCCCAGCTGAAATCCCTCTATGCTAATACACACACTTGGGCAACAAAAAGGATGAATTAAGGGCCACTGTGCTGCTAAGATGCTATGACATAGTGGCTATTCATGAAACTTGGTGGGATGATACCAGTTACTGGAATATAGGGATAAGATGGCACAAGTTCTTTAGGAAGGACAGGGAGGGGAGGAGGGGAGGAGATGTTGCTCTTTATATCAGTGATCAACTGGAATCAGTGGAGCTCCACCTGGCGAAGGATGATGAGCTGGTTGAGAGCATATGGGTGAAGATTAAAGGGAAGACAGGGGAAGGAGATGTTACTGTAGGGGTCTGCTACAGGCCACCTGACCAGTAGAACCAAGCAGATGAGGCTCTTCACAGGCAAATAGAAGTGGCTTCAACAGGCACAAGCCGTACTCTTCATGGAGGATTTCACCCACCCTGACATCTGCTGGAGGGACAACACAGCTAGGTACCAGCATTCCAGGATGTTCCTGTATTGCATAGATGAAAACTTCCTCCTCCAAATGGTAGAGGAACCAACAAGAAAAGGTGCTATGCTGGAACTTGTTCTGACCAATAGAGAAGGACTGGTGACCAATGTGAGGTTGAGGGATAACCTTTGCTTTAGTGACCATGATGCAATAGAATTTAAGATCCTCAGGACAACTAGGAGGGCACATCCCAGGCTTACAACCCTGGACTTCAGGCATGCAGCCTTTGATCACTTCAGGGATCTGCTAGCCAAAGAAGTGTGGGACAAAGCCCTAGAGGGAAGAGGGGTTGTCGTGAAGGCATCACATGCCCAGAATTATGCCCCCAGATATCAGCTAACTTGTCCTAACATGTTCTGGGAAATCCCCCCTTCCACCCTCCTTTCAGGAGAGGAGGAACAAAAGGCTCAGGTGCCAGCCAGACTGTCTCCTAAGGGAATAAACAACTGCAGGCACCCCATCTCAGTGGCATGACTATGTTCTGTCCATCTAAGGGTATAATTCTAGCTTCACCTTTTCTATAGGTGGAAGCAAGTTGTTGACAAGTGTGCCCATTGGCTAGTCCCAGCCTCTAGTGTCTATAAATATTGCTTCATTTGGTGCTACGTTGCTCTTTCCTTTTGCTTTCCCTCGTTATGTGACTCACGATGTGTCCTCTGTTAAGCCTCCGCCCACGCAAGCATACTGGAAGCCTCTGCAAACAATGGAGCCAGGCCATCGAGTTCACCTTGAGGAATCCACAAAGGATGATCCCGTCTCCAAAGGCGCCGTAGACCCAGTCAAAAGGGACTGAGGGAAGCCCCAAAAGGGGAAGGACTAGCCCATGCCTGGCAGTCCACATTTGCTGCGAGCTAATTAAGTAGCCACAAGCAGCCATAAGCAGAAATGCATCTTGCGTAGCCCCCGACGTCCAAAGGAGAGAAAGGGAGCCGCCCCCTGTAGCCGCTCCTCAGCCCGCATCAGGGCGAAAGAGCCGGGATTTCCTCGAGGAAAAAGAGAGAGCAAAAGATTAGCCTCTCCATTGAAGTCAAGGCAACGACTGTACCATTATAATTTAAATGGAAGCAGTCGCCGAGAGAAGCGGCAGTCAGCTCACCTCAAGCCGAGCGGAGGGGGGGGAAGCATTGCGTCACCGCATCCCACCGAAACCTGCCTACGGGAAAACTGCTCTTGATAGTAGGGCCGAGCACCAAAAGGACCTGGCCCTCCTGAGCTGATCCTCCAGTCAGGGAGCCAGCCCCTCCCCGCAGACTGCGGGAGGACAAAGAAGCCAACTGCCCCTTCCCACAGACCACGGGAGAAGAAAGGCAACTTTGCCTCCCCCCCACAGAGCCGGGAGGGAGAAAGAAAGTTTCCGCCCGAACGGGCCGGCCTCAGGCAGAAAGCAGATACCCAGTGAGCCTGCGTGATCCGGCAATTTGTCTCGCTGCATGTATCTTTCATGTGTATAACATTTACTAATGTTCTATTCAAAGCACCTGCGCGTAGCCGCGTGATATTTCCAGCTTAACCTGCCTCGTGATAACATTATAAATATCTTTATACCGAGCTAGCAGCCGCAAGCACCTTGTCGAGTCTCCATCTAGTGGACAAGCAGCGGAACTGCACCCTTTCATTCCCTTAATTAGAAATTGACTGTAAATATTATAATTGGGTATGATTGTAAATACTAAATCAGTTATGGTCTATATTCTTACAACCGTGCATCCGAATCAATATATATAAAGTTATTAATCAAATATATATAACAATAATAATTTTCATAACTCATATTTTCATAATTCATAATTAATAATCACCATCCTCTATCCCTATTCCCCCTCTCCACGACACCCCCCACCTACTTTTCTGTCATCAGCAAACTTGCTGAGGGTACCCTCAATGCCCTCATCAAGGTCATTGATAAAGACACTGAACAAAACTGGACCCAGTACCGATCCTTGGGGGACACCACTTACCACAGGCCTCCAAGTTGACTCTGTGCCTCTGGTGATGACCCTCTGAACTCTGTTGTGGAGCCAATTTTCAATCCACCTCACTGACCAGCCATCTATGCCACATCACCTGAGCTTTGCTATAAGGATGTTATGGGAGACAGTATCAAAACCTTTACTGATATCAAGATATATGACATCCACTGCTCTTCCCTCATCTACCCACTTGATCAGAACTTCATAGAAGGCTATCAGGTTAGTTAGACAGGATCTCCCCTTGGTAAATCCATGTTAGCTACTCCTGATAACCTTCTTGTCTTCGAGGTGGTTGGAGATGACCTCCAGGATGAGCTGCTCCATCATCTTTCCAGGGATGGAGGTGAGGCTGACTGGTCTGTAGTTGCCTGGGTTCTCCTTCTTGCCTTTTTTTGAAGACTGGAGTGACATTTGCTTTCTTCCAGTCACCAGGCACCTCTTCTGTGCTCCAGAACTTTTCAAAGATGATGGAAAGAGGTTCAGCAACCATATCATCCAGCTCTCTCAGCACTCATGGATGCATCCATTTCAAGGCCCATGGATTTGTGTGTCTTCAGACAGTATAAGAGATCTCTAACACTGTCCTGACCGACCAGCGGAGTGTCCATATCTCTCCAGTTCTGCTCCCTTGCTTCTAGAGACTGAGGTTCCTGAGGGCTGGTCTTAGGAGTGAAGACTGATGCAAAGAAGGCATTCAGCAACTCTGCCATCTCTGCATCATCAGTTACTATATCTCCTCTCTCATTCAGCAGTGGGCCCACCTTTTGCCTGCTCTTCCTTTTATCGTTCATATATTTGAAAAAAACTCTTCTTGTTCTCTTTCCCCTCTCTGGTGTGGTTCAGTTCCAAGAGGGCCTTGGCTTTCCTTGCATCTCTACATTCTCTGGCTATATGTCTATAATCCTCCCAGTTGACTAGTCCTTTTTTCCACATATTGTAAACCACCTTTTAGTTTTTGAGTTTTATAAGAGTCCCTTGCTTATCCATGCAGGTCTTCTTCTTGCCTTACTTGATTTTTTTTTTCAAGGGAATACATTTCTCTGGAGCTTGGAGGAGGTAACGTTTGAACGTCAACCAGCTCTCTTGGGCCCTCCTTCCTTCCAGAGCCCTAGTCCACTGGATATTTCCAAGTAGAGTCTTGAAGAGGGGAAAGTTGGCCCTTTTAAAGTCTAGGGTTGAAATTTTACTTATCACCCTGCTTCTTTGTCTGTTGATAATAAACTCTAACATGTCATGATCGCTGCAACCAAGATTACGCCAACCTTGACATCTACAACCAGTCCTTCTTTGTTTGTTATATCAGATCCTGCATTGCACTTCAGCTTCTTTGTTCTTCAACTACTTGCAGGAGAAAGTTGTCATCAGTGCACTGCAGGAAACTTTTGGACTGTTTGTGCTTAGCTGAGTGATCTTTCCAACTAATATCTGAGTTATTGAGGTCACCCACAAGCACCAGGGCACTTGATCTTGAGGCTACTTCCAGGTGTCTGCAGAAGGCCTCATCAGTAGCTTCTTCCTGGTTCAGTGGTCTGGAGTAAACCCCCACAACCGTATCATCCATGTTTGTATATCCCTTCACTCTTACCCATAAGCTTTCAAGGCTTTTATCCTCTCCCCCTGGGTTGAGCTCAACACATTCCAGTTGCTTATTCATATAGAGAGCAACTCCACCCCCTTGCCTTGTCAGCCTGTTCTTCCTGAAAAGACCATATTCGTCCATAACCACATTCCAATCATGGGAGCTCTCCCACTATGTCTCTGTAATTGCAACAAGATCATAACCCTGTGACTGCACCCAGATTTCCAGTTCATCCTGCTTATTCCCCATGCTTCTTGCATTGGTATGTGGACACTTCAGAGACTTAGCAGAGGAGTATCTGTTACCATTGTGGATGTTGCATAATCCACTATCCCCTAGAGCCCCTGGGATAGCAATGGAGCTGGTAGCCTGCCTCACAATTGTCCCAGAAATGTCCTCAGTGAGGCTCATTTTTCCCTCTTCGCCCTTCAAAATTAAAGACCTATCAATCAGCCCTGCCATTTCCTGTCCGAGGACTCTTTTCTCTCAGAGATAAGCAGTTTTTTTCTATAGTCAACAGGCCTGAAGTCTTGTAGAGTAGCCTGTGATCAAAGAACCCAAAAATCTGCTGTTGTCCCAGCATCATGGATTACACTGGAAAATATTTGTGTCTCATGGGGTGGGGAAGATGTGAACTGTATAATTTTTGGTCACCAGATTCTGATTGTCTTCTTCTCTATCTTCTTCTGTCTTTTTTTTCTGTCTCCCTTTATACTAGGTTCATGTCACTGCCCTGAAAAGCAAGATGGGAGAAACAGTACACTCAATGTTTTAAGCTGGAGGTGAAATGTGGTAGCCCAATTCTCTCTTGTCTCAAAACAACCCATGTGGCAGGGCAGGGCTGATAGTCTGCCTGAGTCTATTTTCTCAAACAAGGTGTGACATTACCTGGTCTGAACAGACATTTGCTGGTTTTGATGGCCGTAGTAGCTTTGGAGGAGAGTTTCTTGGCTGGTGTTGCAGGAGCACCCATAAAACAGACAGCAGCAGCCACCTGAAAACTATGGATTTATTACAGTTAATTACAATCAATCTGCTCTTCTTCCAACACAATTAAATTACAGATTCAGATATCAGTTGGAAAAATACTGTTGTACAACCAATTAAACTATTTGGAGACATGAACCAAAAGGTGCATACATTCACTCAGAAAAGGAAAATGCCCGCAGGTATACTTACCAAGGTAGGGCGAGAACTTCTGTTCCAACGGGAGAAGGTCTGACTGTTAGGCTGCCCCTGTGTGGAGAGAACTCAGTTCTCTCTGTAGCAGGACTCCATTAACATCCTTGCAAGTTGGTTTGTTGTGGCTATTTTTTTAATTAGCTGGCCTAGACCAGAGGTACCAGCTAATGTCTGGGGCATCAAGCTGATTCTTATCAGCTTATAGCAAACCCCAGCACCCTGCTCTGGGTCTGTTAAGACCCTGTGTTTTTGGGGGACATTTATACGTGTCATACCTAGGCAGATGGCTTAACAATGAAAAGAGATAATTGCTTCAGAGGAAGGAATTCCTCCTTTAAAACCACTGCAACAGGGCCATTGAAAGGCAAATGGCACTCCTCTGTGCACACCTCATGCACATCTCTCACCCTGCTGGAATGTAGACCCACTAGCAAGAATTTGCACTATTTCTGTAAAAAATCCTCCCTCTAACCAAGGGTGGTGATACCTTTCTTTTACTTCTTAACTCTCTCTCTCTTTATTTTCTCTTCCTTTTTTTCCTCCATTTATTGTCTGTCCCCGTCCATTACAGAGAGATTATCCTGGCTTTAATAAACCCAACTCATCTGCCATCTGGCTTCAGTTTTGGTTTATTTATTGTCATAGTTATGTATATTAATTATGGAATTATTAAAATATTAGTAGCAATATTAATTGTTATTTATTAATTTAAAAAATATTAATTACCTTTTAACAATATTGTGGTAATTTTAGGCTGTACCTTTAAAACTTCCCACAGCTCTTGAACAGAAAGTGGTAGAATATAAATAAATCACTAGTGGGTATAAAAAGGAAAATAACGATTGTTTTAAGCAATCCCATTGGAGAGGTATCTACCATAAAATTTAGTCTGCAAGGCAATCTTTCCCTCTTTTCACTTCTTCGCTCTGGGAGAGACTAATTCACTTCTGCTTGACCTTCACTGCACTGCTTTGTTGTGACTGGTATTAACAACTTATCTCTGCTCTTTTCTCTTGTTCCTTTGTGTACATGGCCGTAAGGAGGAGGCAGGGAGAGAGAAGCTGTTACAGCTCCCCTGGTCGAAGTTCTTGTGCTGTTTATCAATTGTAAATGCCTTTAAATATTGTAAATATCATATATTTGTACATATTCATTGCATTCCATTGTAGATTGTAGTTTTGTTTGTACTTATAGCTTCATTTGCTTCCAACTGAGCTGGTCTGGTAAATTTAATGTTAGGGGGAATTTTCAACCCACCCACAATATATACACACATATATATTGCAGATTCCAGTGTAAGGCCATCTATATATCCCCTAAACTGGCACAGTTTAACAATTTTGAACCAAATTAGAAAAATACAAAATAGTTATTAAATAAGACAAGGTGTAATTTTTCCACTTGTCCACCGGGTGGTGACTTGACAAGACACCTGGCAGCTGAATTGCAGCTGTAAGACTAGGTATCAGAGCACATACAATTAAGGAACCTTTCAAAGAAACTTAAATCAATTTTTTATCGTGAATTATGGCTCCAGGTATTCTCGAATGCTGCATTAATAATCCACAGGTTATAATACCACACGGGCTAAAGCATGGGGATTTTAAACAGAACCAAAGCTGGCGTTAAATATGTGAACACTGAAAGAGATACGGTTTCCTAGTGAAGGCTTGTTGCTATGCTGCTTGCTATGCTGGTTGCTATGCTGATTGCTGTGGCTGGCTTTGTGGCTCATGGGGACCCAGAGGGGCCAAAGCTGGTTGCTGCTGAGGCTAGCTGCTGCTGAGTTCTTGGCAAGGCTATGGCTGGCTGGCTCCTGGAGGCGGTCCCCTCCAGACACAGTGGACGCAGCTTTCTCCCTTGGCTGTAGGGGTGAGGTGTATACTCTGCAGGGATCCACTGGAGGCTGGTTCACCTGGAACAGATTCTCAGGTGCTTCCTGGTACTAGTGGTCCTGTCGAGTCTGCAAGATGCTGTGGGGGGAGGAGTTCCCTTCCCAAAGCAGCTTGAGAGCAGGGGATGGGGGGAAGGTAGCACGGAACAGTGTGGCTTTCCCCCTGGCTCAGCTCAGAAGTGAGCAAGCATATGAACACTCACAGGTGATTCTGGCAGGGAATGGATGGTGCTCTGAATCACCCTGGAATTTAGTTTACAGGTGTAGAGTGGCAGGCAGTTCCTTCCATTGTGCCTTGATGGATGGCACACGGGGTCTTCTAAGTGCAGTCCTTGCTCTGCAAGCAGTGCATGGAGGGAAGCTTGCCATTCTGCAGCTTCATGCTCATAGCAAGACACTTAGAACTGCCAAAAGGGATTACTTCACAGCAAGTTCTTCACAGTTGGGTAGGCTTTGCCAAGAGGGCTCCGTCCCTTCAGGGCATGGTGGCAGCTTCTTCCTACCGGCGGGACTGCAGTTAAAAAACAAAGATGGCTTTGGCTGAAGTACAGTTTATGCAAAGGACTCTGCTGTTTTCTGAGTAAACTGAGGTATGACAGCGCTTCCTGGGCAGCAAGGTTCTCTCCAGACTGCAGGCAAAGCAGAGCACGTGCAAGGAGCAAAAGCAGAAACAAAAGCAATAGAGCAAGAGTGAAAGAGCAAAAGGTTGAGTTGTTTATAAATTGGGTAATATTTATTATTTGCTCAAGGCTTGGATTTAGGCAATAGTCAAACTCTTGCTTAGCACATCATTAGCCAATAGCAAACCATATGGTCAGAATATGCCCACACTTGGAATAAGTGCAAGCACAGCACAAGCATCCCATAAGGTGGGCATGTGATCTTGTTTACCCCCCAAAAAAGCAGGATGGGTTGTTTACACCATCAGGCTGATGCCTGGCCCTTTGTTTACTCAGCTATGGCTGAGTACCCACTCCAGAAAGGAGGAGGAAGGGAAGGTTGAGCAAAACATGTAGGGACATGTTTTGGCTATATTTGGGGCATAATTCTGGGCATATGCACCCTTTACCACATTTACTCCAAGGGAATTTTTTGAATCTTAGCATGCCCTCCCCAGATTCCCAGGGCTGACTCAGGATACTGGGTCACAATACATGGCCATGGACATCACAGGTTGATATCTCCAAGGCTGTCAGCTTCTTTGGATTATGATAATTTTGTCATCTCTCTCTCTAAATTTCCCTGTGCAGCCTTGGCCCCCCTAGACCATTTCCCAGTGAAGAGGACCCTCACCAAGACAGACTGAATTTTCTGAGTGACTACTATTGACTTAGAAGAAGTGTTCTGGAAAATCACTGTCCCTAAATCTCACAGTAGAAAGCAGATTCCATGTTACTTGTGGCTGCTGCAGTTTGTATGGACAATTGGTTAGAAAGTATAAAAATAGATTTCAAAAAACAACTGTATTCAATACAACATATTTTTCATGTGTTTAACAGAAGATATTTTTTTATTTTAAAAGGCATATATGAGCACTGACAAATGTCTAGGGAGTGAAGACCTGGTAGAGCAGAGATCTAGCAGGTGTAAGAATAAAATTATTTTTAACACTGAAAAAATACAATTACTAGACACAAAACATGCTCTAGTACACATCTATGTCACAGTCTAACCCTTTTCTGGAGAGTTCAGGCAAAACCACCATACTTCATTGGCTGACACAAGTAACTCAACAGTGTTGGCATTGCAGTCTTCAGTTTAAGCCAATACCATTAAAGAGAATTGTTTATTATTAGTCCTGGAAGCCTTCTTTTTACCCATCATGCTTCATAGTCAGAGTCCATTAGTACTTCTATGGTGAAGCCTTGCAGTTGCTTAACAGAGGAAATGAGGAAATGGCTCCTCTGTTCTCATATGCTGGTTCCCAGTTCAGTTTAAGGGAAGATTTCTGTTGTTCACACACTCTCTTCACTTCATTTATCTCAAAGAATACACACCAGAAAGGGGAAAATAACCAAACCAAACCAAACCAAACCAAACCAAACCAAACCAAACCAAACCAAACCAAAAAGTCTGAAAACAGCCCTCTTCTTCAATACTGTGGAACATAAGCAAGCTAGAAGTGCTTCAGCTCAGACTAGATCCAGATCTCACCGTGGATGTGTTCACATATGATCTGTTAATGTCTTCTTGCAGCCCACAGAGGATTTATTCAGAGAGCATTAACATTGTTTTTGTTCTGAGAATATAGTTAGTTGGGTTTATTTGTTCATGTTGCAAAGAGGTCAAGCAACGGCTTTCCATGAAAAATTAAGTTCAGTTTTAACTATAGCCTTGGAACCATGCTCAAAGTATCAGAAAAAAAAATCTTATTAATTCAGAATATTTTGAAGATTTCTATTTCCTGTGTTTTATTCAAGTTTGAAGCAGTGGAAATTTTTGAAAAAAATATTCCTTCTTGGTTAAACTTTAAGAAAAAAATTTTAATCTTAACTTTTTAGTTCTCCAAACAAAGGAAAAGGGAATAGAGACATGGATTGTGCTTCAAACCATTTAAGGCTGAAGTTCAGGTTGGGGTAAAACAAATATTTTTCTTTCTAAATTCAATTAATTTTAGGTGCTAAAAAATACATAACTCCATACAGAAAAATAGAGAAACAGTTTATAACCAAATAGAAGAAGAAGCACATCAAGAGTGGGAAAAATGATGCCTCCCAGCAAAAGGAGTAGGAAGGAGGAAGATGAGTAAAGCTCCCTGAAATAAAAGAGTGGATAGAAATTGATAGAAGTAAGGGACAGATAAATAAACAACAAAGTTACAAGTTCACAAGCCCACCCGGCAGGCACTATTAAGACTTTAATTTGCTACAATCATGAGTGTACATAGTGTGTGTTTACTTCAAAAGAAAGTAAGTTGATTTTCTGCTTATGACTAAATATGATACCAACATAGTATGATGCCTGACTGAATTCACCAAAGCATGTCTTTGCTACTCCTCATTGGATTGGGTTCAGAGACAGTTGTGGTTCCTATTAAAATGCTTTAATGAATCTGATACTCGTGAATGGTGCTGAAATGACAGGCTTGGAAATTGAAGTATTCTATCAAACTACAGAACTTCCACACTATGAGTGAAAATAGTGCCAACTTCTGCCATGCTATCCTATCAAAGTGTCTCAAATTTTACCTGTGAAAACTATTTCTGGTGATAGCAGCACTTCATCCTCAATACACAGACACTTTTTCCTACTTGAGATATAATTGCCAGCAAGTGTATGGATTATCTTGGTGATTTTATACTGCAGACAGGCACTGTGTAAGACATTTTCAACAGAATTATTTCTTATCAGAAAAAAACAGTTGCACTGAAATCAGAGTGTTCTGTGAAAGTGTAAAAACTGCAACATTCTCAAAAAGGAGATGCTAAGACAATTTTTTTTAATATATTTCATTTTTCATTTGATTCTTTAGAAGTCCACATTGTCATAATTGTATTATTATTTTATATACAATTCAACTTATATCGGGTACCAGATTTTGGCTTTCTTGATATCTTGGCTGTAGTGACCACCATATATTAATGTTTAATATCACTAGATAAAGAAGCCAGGTGATAAGTAATATTTCAACCTTGTAGTTAAAGAGGGCTAACTTTGCCTTCTTCAAAACTCTGCTTAGAAGTAGCTAATGGGCTAGGGTTCTAGAAGAAAGGAGGGCTGATTAATATTCAAACATTACCTCCTCCAAGCTCAAGAAAAATGTATTCCCTTGGAAAAAAAAAGTCAAGTAAGGGAGAAAGAAGACCTTCACAGATAAGCAAGGAGCTCTTAGAAAAAGTAAAAAAGAAAAAGGAGGTTTACAATATGTGGATAAAAATGTCTGGTCAACTGGGAGGATTACAAAAATATTGCCAGCTAATGTTGAGATGCAACAACAAAGGCCAAAGCTTTTCTGGAACTGATTCTTGCCAGGGAGATGGAAGAAAACAAGAAGAACTTTTCCAAATACATAAATGAGAAAAGGAAGAGCAGCGAAAATGTGAGTCCACTACTGAATGATATGGGAGATATGGTAACTGATGATGCAGAGATGGCAGAGTTGCTGAATACCTTCTTTGCCTCAGTCTTCACTCCTAAAACCAGCCTTCAGGAACCCCAGTCTCTGGAAGCAAGGGATCAGAACTGTAGGAAGGAGGACACTCCACTAGTCAGTTAGGACTGAGTTAGAGATAACTTGTACCAACTGAAGACACACAAATCCACGGGCCCTGATGAATCCAGGAGTGCTGAGAAAGCTGGCTGATACCATTGTTGTGCCTCTCTCTCATTTTTGAAAAGTCATGGATGTTATGGGTTTAAGAACCATAGAGAAGAAAAATCTTTCAGGGACTAGGTAGCCCAGGAGTTAGACACTGGAAAAAGTGTCATCTGTGTTATTTCATTCCCATTATGCCTACATCTCCCCTATATGACAGTCTATTCTTATTCTTTTTGGCCCCTTCTCTCTCTGGGCATTGTGGCATCTCCTATCTCTGACTTGTGGGGAGAGTAGGCCTTTGAGCTGGCAAGCTAATTTCTTTCTATGCAATTTAGACTTGTGGGGGGAGAGAAGTCTTGAGGAATTTTGTCCTGCTGCATTTAGTGGGGGGGAGCAAATGTAGGCCTGCCCATGGGCATTGAGGCCTAGTATTTGGGCCTGGATGGGGAGGAAGGTTTTGGAAGGTGCTGGCCTAGTGAGGTCTTGGTAAAGCCCAGGTTGAACAGAACTGGGCAGAGGCTGAATATGAATTTTCAAATTTTGTATGTTTTTGTGCTGTTGCATATAGTTGTGAATAGTATTTCCTTTTAACTTTCCAATTCTGTGTGCAGATTGTTTTCATTTTAGTCCTTTGGGGAGGGGTAAAATTGCTTCTGTCCACTCAACCTAAGACAATGGAGAATGGGAGAGGTGCCTGAAGACTGGAAGAAAGTGAATGTAACTTGTCTTCAAAAAGGACACGAAGGAAGACCCAGGCAACTACAGACCAGTCAGCCTCACCTCCACCCCTGAAAAGATGATGAAGCAGCTCATTCTGGAGATCCTCACTAACTACAAGGAAGAAAAGAGGGTCATCAGGAGTGGCCAACATGGATTTACCAAGGGGAGATCTTGCTTGACTAATCTGATAGCATTCTATGAAAGCATGAAGAAATGGGTAGGTGAGAGTAGAGCAGTGGATGTCATACACCTTGACTTCACCAAGGCTTTTGATACTGTCTCCCATAACATCCTCATAGAAAAGATCAGGAAACGTGGCACAGACCATCGATCCATGAGGTGTATTGAAAACTGTCTTGGCTTGACAACAGAGTTCAGAGAGTTGTCATCAGTGGCACAGAGTCAATTTGGAGGTTTGTGGCCAGTGGTGTGCCCCAGGAATCAGTACTCAGCCCAGCTTTATGCAAAATCTTTACTAACAACCTGGATGAGGGGATTGAGTGTATTCTCAGCAAGTTCACCGATGATACAAAACTGGGGGGATGGCTGACACCCTGTCAGGCTGCGCAACCATCCAACGTGATCCGGACAAGCTGGAAAGCTGGGTGCAGGCAAACCTCATGAAGTTCAGTAAGGACAAGTGCAAGGTCCTGCATCTGGGGAGGAATAACAACAAGCACCAATACAGGTAAAGGATACTGCCCTGCTGGAAAGCAGCTCCAGAAAGAAACATCTTGGAGTCCTAGTGGACAGCAAGTTTTCTGTGGGTCAGCAGCTTTGTTCTTGTTGCCAAGAGGGATAGGGTATCCTGAGGTGCATCAAGAAAACTGTGTCCAGCAGGTCTAAGGAGGTTCTTCTCCCCCTCTACTTTGGCATGGATGAGATCACACCTGGAGTATTGTGTCCAGTTTTGGGCTCCCCAGTTCAAGAGAGACAGGGATCTGTTAGAGAGAATCCAATGGAGAGCCACAAGGATGATTAGGGGGCTTGAGCATCTCCCCTATGAAGAAAGACTGAGATCCCTGGGGCTGTTCAGTTTTGAGAAGACTGAGAGGAGATCTGATCAATGCCTATAAATATCTGAGGGATGGGTGTCAAGTGGAGGGGGCCAAGCTCTTGTCAGTGGTGCAGGGCAATAAGACAAGGAACAACGGGTACAAGATTGAACACAGAAGGTGAGAGTGAGGGTGATGGAGCACTGGAACAGGCTCCCCAGGGATGTTGTGGAGTCTCCTTCTCTGGAGACTTTCAAAACCCACTTGGATGCATCCCTGTGCAGATTACCCTGCCTGTGATCCTGCTTTGGCAGGGGGATTGGACTAGATGATCTGTGGAGGTCTCTTCCAACCTCTCTGTGATTCTGTAAGCATTTTGTCTTATCAAATTGAAGAATTTCAGTGTTTCTAAAATATGTGATTTCTAAACATCAATAGTAAGTCCAATATTGAAATGAGGAATTTTATTTTGAGTGAATAATAAGAATATAAAAGCCCAAATTATCTCAGTTTTCTTTTTCTTTTTTTTTTTTATTTCTTCCCATACTTAAGGGAAAATAGTAGTCCTGTTTCTGTGTACTCTGTGATATGGGAAACTGGAGGGAAACAGAGGCCTTTGAGATAAATTTAAAGTTTTGCATAAGCTAAGGCATTAAAAAAAAATTGAAATATGGGGAGGCCAGGCCAAGGCAGAAAGGAGATAGTCTTAGTTATTATTGTAAGTTATTTACCTATTATTTAGCTAGTTTACCATAGCTCTGAATGCAGAGATCTAAGTCAGCACTAGTGATGAGAGAAGGGAAAAAGGGTTGTGATCTCTTAGTGTAGAGAAGAGACCTTGATTTATGCTTTCTGAAGGAGATTATAATACGAGAAGAGGAGAGGGTGAAGGACAGATCCCTCTCATGCATTCACAGGGCAGACGATGGAGAAGCAGTCTGCTAAAAGCAACACAGAATAAGCAATGAGAAAGTTAATAGTCAGAAAAGATCAGAACGATGACTGTGCAGCTTCCCCTTTGAAAAAACATGCTGTCAGTTAAATGATAGGTTGGCGAAAAATGTAAAAAAAAAAAAAAAAGAAGAAGAAGAAAGAGAAGAAATAATCCCTTAAGGAAGTCTCTTAGAGTTGATACAGCAGACCTATACACAGAAAAACAATGTTCATGGTACATACCGGCTGATAGCTGTTCTCTTTTCTGACCTTTATCTTCAGGTATGAGAAAAGACCTGAAAACTCACTCAAGGCTTTTCTGTTTGAGAGTTATCTTTCTCTTCCACTTATCATATGGCTCAAAAGCAGTACCCAGCCATAACCTTCACCAAAGATAAAGGTACACTCACTCTCACTATAACTGATTTCTTCAAGTATGCATATCAATTGTTCTATTTTGCAGTATTTTTCTTTTTAATCCATAGTAAAGTCTTGTGAATCTACCACCTATTATTTAATCTTACTTCTTTCTGGAATAACTTGTTGTGTGTAAAGAGACGTAACCTTCAAATTAAACATAATTTTTTTATGGGTTTCAGAAAACAAATAATTGGTGAACAATTAGTTCAAGGCTAAAAGTAGCATAACTTGCCAGCACCATGGGCATGACTGACTGTGTGTAGTCATTTTAACTATGTCAAATACCCCACTTACTCCATTTGCTTCCAATATTTCAGTCATTGTGGGTACTATAGTTTAGATAGGAACTGAAAAACATTGTTTCACGTGTGCTTCTTAGCAGATCACTATACCAATGTTACTTGTGTCCTCAGAAAACTTAGCTATTAATCTGTGTTAACAGCATAATTGACATGCAAGAGTGAAACCCTACTGATAAGACTTCATAATCATAGAACAGCAATACATACCCTATAAAGCATGAGGTAGTCACTGGATGTGTCTGCCTGCCTTCAAAAGGTCTTATCCTGATAATGTACAGGAAGATTTTCCTGTGACATGTCCACTCACTCGGGACTAAAGTTCCTGAAAATGTTGTTTTCTTAGGGATTCATTAGTGGAACTGAGGGATTGTGAATGTACAATTGATACAGCCTTTGTGTGCAAGATCAGCTCAGCACTTTTGAGACTGCAGCAGAACTGATGAGATCATGCTCATAGGCACTAACCAATCAGCCTTGCTATCTCCACCAAAAGTTCAGACCATATCTGTGTTTTCAGTGACAGTTGTACTCAAAATAAACTGAAAGAAAGCTGAATGTCTACACTTCTGTTTCTATACCTCTGGACCTGGTTTAGTCCACCCACTCTAATTTGCCAAAGCTCTTACCTCATACTGGTTTTCTCCTACTTAAATGTTCTTCCAGAGCTCCTGAGCCAGTTCAGTGGCTCTGGGCTTGGCTTTCTCTTCCCAGATACACTCATACTGTTCACCACACAGTGTTTCAGCTAGCTACTGTGTCCACACAGGGCTTCTGCAGATCATCCTCTGGGATCACCACATCATGTAGATAAGCTGCATTTCAAACTAAACAGAGCTTTTCCTCCCCTTCAGTGTAGCTCAGATCACTGCCAATCAGTTCTCTACTTTAGAGGGGGAGTGACATCTCTCCCTTCATGATGTACTGGAAGTCATTTTCTCTCTAGAGATCATAGTCTTTAGACTGACATCACAACAGTAGGGCTTTCAGGATATAGCCTCTGCAGGACCATGCGTAGTGTTTCTTTTCTTTATTTTAAAGCTATCCATAGACTCTCAATCCAACGATTTATAATCGTAGCAGTGTTAGACCTCAGATAAATTCAAAACTAACTAGTAAACAGCTTGTTTTGCACAGGTATTTCATGCTTATACATATTCAGAGATCTGTAGAAGTATGTGAAATTCATACACATTTAAATACATGGCAATAGATATTGAGTTACGCCTTTCAGAATTCGAGCTATCAGAAGTGTCTGACTAAACATTACCTCACTGTTCAGGAGAAATTATATTATTTTGCTGTATTGTTACATTCCTTAAATTGCTGTGGCTGTTTCCTTTTTCTCTTTGTTGCTTGTGGCTGATGAAACCCATGCAGATCTGAAAAGCTGCAGAACCACATTGTCTGTATATTCCTTTTGTTTTTTCTGATCTGAAAACAGTACCTCCTGGCACCTGGAAAACCATCACAGATGCAGAACAGGTGATCTTTACAGAAAAGTGAACAATCTGCTAGGTCCATAGACAACAAAACATACTGCTGACTCCAGCTGGAGTGAGCGATTACTTTGATAACAAATTAAAACAGGCTTAGAAACTGGAAATGAAGGAGCTATGCAAAGATGAATAAACTCCTCAGATGGACCTAATTTTGTGCAAGTCAGTCCAACACGTGCTAAAAATTGATTCTCTTCATTAATAGCTACTGTTTAGCAAATAACATCCTTCAAGACGATGAAACAGGATCTGGCTCCTTGTGTGGCGTTAACTTCCATGTTGATTGAGGAGACTATTTTCTCTTAACATCTTCAGAGTGCTTCCTCAGGATCTTAAAAATTCTTTATGTGCCATTTTGCTTCTTGCATATGCAGACAATTGTAATGTTCAATTTAAAAAAGTTCATATATTTTCTGTCTATGGGACTTTTTACAGCACTAGATAATTCCTGGATGATTACTGTTTTTAATAACCACATAATTACTGTATTAATCAGAACTGTCCTATTGGCTTCTGTGTGACACAGAAGGGCAGAAGTGAGATAGAGATAAAAATATGCCATATTTAAAATAGCCTTACAATACTTTTCTGTGTTCACTTTGCAATATGGCACACAGAGGTCAAAACACAGAAACAGCCTCATCAGATACTAGCCCATAAGTTCATCAAGCCCGATGTCTCTTCAGCAGTCAATTTGCAAGAATTGGAAGAAGGTATAATATACGAAGCTATCAAAAATTACAAGAAGATAGATTGTTAATATGGAAGTATCCAGGACTCCAGGAATGTGCTCGGGACCTTGTGGTGTAAGGACATAAATAAACAGAGATGATACCAACCCATTCGTTCTCAATAAATATTCTCAGTCAGCAATGTTCAACTGTTTTTGAAATCAGAAAATAAAAGGTCAGAAAATTTCTACAGATTCTGTGAGATGACAGTATGGAAGTTATACAGGAAAAAAGGGAACAAAAGTAGCAAGAAGTCAAATATTGGAAAATACATGACTTGGTGCCATAAGGAAAAAAAACATTCCTAGAGTTAGGTGCAATTCTCTTTGCACACATTCCTTCAAAAAAATCTGAGGAAGTTACGTATGTCTATACAGGACAAAGCACTGACTGGTAAAGATACCTAAATGCTCTCTAAGTAAGGCAGAGTTGCAAAAAATAACCTTACGTCATATCCATATGGTGCTCAGCACACATGAATTTGATACTGTCTCCCACAGCATTCTCCTTTGGAGACTCATATCACAAGGCTTGGATAAGTCCACCCTGCACTGGATAAAAGAATGACAGGATGGCTGTGCCCAAAAAATGGTGGTGAATGGAGTTAAATTAGGCTGGCACTCAGTCTCTAGTTGTGTCCTTCAGGGTTCAGTACAGGGGCCTGTATCTTTATCAAAGATCTGGATGAGGGGATTGTGTGCATCCTCAGTAAGTTTGCAGGTGACACCAAACTGGGTGGTTGTGTTGATCTGCTAGAGGGTAGGGAAGGTTTACAATGCAGTTTGGACAGGTTAGATCGATGGACCAAGGCTAATTATATGAAGCTCAACAAGGCCAAGTGCCAGGCCCTGCACCTGTGTCAAGAAAACCTCATGGTAACTTATGTACTTGGGGATGTGTGGCTGGAAAGCTGCACTCTGAAGAGGGTCACGGTGGTTTTGGTTGACAGGCAACTGAATATGAGCCAGCAATGTGCCCAGATGGTCAAGAAAGCAAATGGCATCCTGGCTTGTATTAGAAAAACTGTGGCCAGCAGGAACAGGGAGATGATCATTCCCCTGTACTCAGCAATGGTTAGTCCACATCTTGAGTATTGTGTTCAATTCTGGGTCCCTCACTATAAGAAGCACACTGAGGTTCTGGAGTGTATGTAGAGAAGGGCAACAAGGTTTGTGAAGAGACTGGAGCATATCACCCACAAGGAGTGTCTGAGGGAGCTGAGGTTGTTCAGTCTGAAAAGAAGGTTGAAAGAAGACCTCATCACTCTCTACAACTACCTGATGGGAGGTTGAAGTAAGGAGGGGCTCAGCCTCTTCTTGACGTCAAATGACAAGGTGAGAGAAAATGGTTTCAAGTTGTGCCAGGGGAGGTTTGGGCTGGATGTTAGGAAATCTTCTCAGAAAGACTTATCAAATATTGGAATTGTCTGCCCAGGGCAGTAGTCATCGTTACTGAAGGCATTCAAGCAGAGTTGGACTTGGTGCTTAGGAACATGGTTTAGTGTTGACCCTTCAGTGCTGGGTCAAAGGTTGGACTGGATGATCTTTGAGGTCTTTTCCAACCAAATGTATTCTGTGATTCTGTGAATTATTGTGAGATACAGCACTGCTCCTGTTCAGCACCACACTATCAGACCAGCGCACTTGTAGTCCAGCTGGGAATACCCCACTGAGACACAAGTCACTGGAGGATATATATCATCATGGACCGAGATCCAGGTTTGCTAGAGACAGTGAGCTCAGCACATATACCAAGAGGAGAATGAACTGAGCTCTTCAAAGTCACTTTTGTCATACTCAGAAGAGACAGGGAGGATCAGAGGTGGGTGCTGTGCTGTGAGTTTGTGTACACCTCTGTGAGCAAGGACAGATGCAGAGTGCTCTCAATTGCCAGATTTACTGAAGCCATGAGGACCAACTGCAGAAAAACTCTGTTCTCAAAGCAGCTTGAAATTATCAAATGAAGGTCCTAAAGTAATATCACTTATGACTAACAACATTAAAAAATCCTCTTTGCTTATAAAAATCTATAAGCACCCAGAGTGCTTAATTCTGAGTCACTGTCTTTACCAGTCACTCCTAGAAATCAAATCTGAGTAAAGAAAATTTACTTCCTGATTCCTGATTCCTGATTCTTGATTCCTGATTCCTGACTGAAAGTGTACATAAACAGGCAAGATGCTCAGTGTTCAGTATCTGAATCCCACACCCAAGAGAAATCCTTAAATGGATGTGAACCCTAAAAGCAACATTACTTCATTAGAGGGATTAGGGAAACATTCCTTGGTTTGGTATGATCGTCTACTAGTTGAATCTGATTATATGAATCTTAAATAGAAAGCAGCATTTTTTATTTTTTTTTCAACTTGACTTTAACGGACATTTTCTTTTTATAATATATAAATAAGCTTTGTGACCCTGATAAGAAGTTCTGATGATAGTCAACTGAGTAGTGTACCAGAACTGAAATTTCCATTACTTGATGTTTTGCACAGGGCTTTTAATGAAATCACTGTCACCTGCTAGTAACTTAATATCAAGACTTAATAGGGTCCGTCCTTTCTGTCTTCACACTGTTGGGGTCCGAATTAATTACTAAGCAGAAAAAAAAAATCTTCACATAAATCCTTAAGCTTCACAAGAAGGAAAACATTTCCAGTGTTAGTTGAGACCAAATGACTCATTAAGAACACGTGTCTCACGTAGTCCTCAGTGCTGTCCCTCTCCTTTCATGCACCTTTCATAAAACCACTTGAAGAAGTGCTTAACTTTAAGATGGTACATAATTGAGTGCAAAAAGATATCTGCTGCATTTGCAGTTAAGCACATGCTTAACCAATTTGCTCAATCAGAGATATATCCTGGCAAGAGAAAATATCTTTGCAATATTTCTTCATGATTTGGCTTCATCTACACCCTGCCTGAATGCTCTCATCTTTGCTTTGCCTCACAAACAGGAGCTGGTGGCTTTAGAGTGATTATCAGGGAGATTAACTCAGAACTGAAGGGCTAATGGAATTATGTTTACCTACAGATGCTAAAATGTTTATCCTTGGAAAGTCTGCACGGGCTAAAGACATTAACAAATGAAAATACTCTTTTCTTCCTAAAAGAAGCATAGCTTTAAAGGTGTGTGTGTATATATATATATAATATATATATTGTATTCTAGGAGATAAACAACTGTAGATATATTGATTTTACATGAGCTGCTTAAGTGTAAGAGAGTCTTATTCTGTGAATAAGACAATATTAATATAATATTTTGTTATTGCTCCTTCCCTGTCTCTCAGTGTTCAAATGACCTGGGGGTTTAAAGGCAGCTATAAACAGCTAGAGCATCATCTACACTTTTTTTGATTTGTTCATTTCCAGTTATGCTGTATATCTAAAGAGGAAATGAGTGACAGGCCAGTCTGCAATCTGTTTTGCAGGAATGTATGGATGGTTTCTATTATGAGGTATTTTCTGCTCTTTGATTCTATGCTTGCTTTGGGGGTGTGTTTGAACTACATACTACTTTGCTGTAGAAAGGGGTAATTTCACTGAAACTAGTGGAGTGAGGCTGACAAACACCAAACTTTATAATCTTCTCTCTTATCTTGGTGGTAATCTTTGTTTGGCATTTCGCAGATGAGGAAATGGAGACATTGCTATGCAGAAGGGTTTTGTTGAAATCTTTCTCATCACTCTTTCAACATCCCTTGTACTATAGCAAATATGAAATTACATATTTAGAGCATTATATCTCTTATTTGACAAGTAACAGTTGTTCAGGAATCTTTATTGAATTTGAGTCAAGACCAGTAAAAACATCATTTCCAGCAGAGAGAAACACCCTGAATCTTAAAACAGTATTTTCAAATCATATTTAAACCCTTGATGCTATGGCAGAGGCTACTGAATGTTAGCCAATTATAAATAAAATTTATTAAATCTTCCTTTCTATTAGAAACATAACTCCTCATGAAAATGGGGTTTGCTACGTGGAGTTAATGACTTCCATATTTATTTATTTTAGGTTCTGTCTATTGGGGCATATTCTTTGATTCCCCTTAAACTTTTCCTGGCAAATGCTGTAAAATACCTACACAACAGAAGAAGAGGAGTTTCTTTGAATGGAACTTTGTAATTTCAGCATAAATTTGTCATCCTCATCCCCAGGACCTCTTAGGGAAGGTCTGAGGTGCTCACCGGGGGGTAAAACACAGCTCCACACCAGCAAGAGTGCCTGGCAATACCTTCTATACCCTGTTCTGGTGAACAGAGATCACCAGCATACTGTTCTTTCCCTTTTAAGTCACGGTAAGCAAAAAATCTTCGCTGGTTTGGATTTGCAAAATTTTCTTTGTTTTTCAGGTGCACTCACAGAAAATCTTCAGTTTTGCTGGAATGTTGCAATGTCAGTTTGAGCCTAGTCCCATCCAGATGCATCAGTCAAACTGAACTCCACAACATGACATAAGCTGACACAGCCAGGTGTTACAATCAATGGACATCATGGTTCACAAACTATTCAAACTACTTTCAGTAGTTTGTCTGTTGTGGTCAAGGGGAGGAATATTTATTAATTACCCTCACAACAATAACTAATAAAAAATATGGCAAATGGGTATTAATAAAAATAGTAACCCTTTATTATGAAATATGCCTGAACTCATTAAAAGGATCATTGTATGGTTAGAAGATATATTTACAATGGAATATATGCAGTCTTAGGGCAAATATAAACGATTCTATGCAAATTAGAGGCAACAACTTGGAGTGAGAATGTCCCCGAGAGCAGGTAGCGCTCAGTTACAGCAGGGGGAGGCTCGATAAGAACCATTAAACCCAAAGGGCAGTGAATTAGTTACTCACAGCTAGTTTCACCCACATGGCAGGATGCTGCTGCTGCTGTGTTAACTTTGGGGCGCTCTTGTAAGGTGCAGCACGGCAGATTGCTGGCAGGAAAGGTTTACCGCGTGGTCCCAGGCTGGTCTGGCTTCAGTGGAAGGCAGGCAGTTAACGACGTTCTTCACTTGCTTAGTTGCTGGGTAAACTCAGGAATGGCACGATTCTGGTGGCAAGGAGAAGCAGGCTAGGTGACTTCGACTTGGCTTCTAGGCTTGTGGCTTCTCTGACTTGCATGTGTATGGCTCATGGCTTTATCCCAGGCTCTGGACCAGACACTCGAGGAAGGGCAAGGTGGCTCGAGGTGGCAAGGCTTGAAGCAAGGCAAGGCTTTAGCAGGCTTGAAGCAAGGCAAGACAAGGCTTCAGCAAGCTTGAGCAAGGCAAGGCAAGGGTGACTACCAAGTATATATACACTTGTGTATATACAAATTGCCAGAGATCGATTGGTCTAATGGGGCACTGAAACTAACATGTAGCAACCCAATGGAAAAGTATTCTGCCAGGCTGTAACCATAAAAGTCAGAAGCAAGGACCTTGTATCTGGGGGAGCAGTGGTCAGCTTACGTGCTCTCACCCCAGATAAAAAACTTGTTTACCAGACAGACAGGAGTCCTGTCCCCTTTGTTCCTTTCCCCACGTTGCCCTATTTTCCTGCAGAAAGGAGGTGAGAGAAAGGGACTCTGTCTAGACATGTTAAGGCCTGTCTGGATTGGTACTGGTCCATGTCATGGCCCTACCAGGACACACCACCCCCTAACCCAATAGGGCAATTGATCTCAGGCCAATAAATGCCCTTTAATGAGGGTACACTGTGAACCCTAGCTTAAACAAGCATAATGGCTTACATATCAAATACAATGTTTACACATCAGTACAGTGGTTTACACATTTATGCATGGTGACTCACAATGTCATATGCACTATATGAGCAGTGTATACAAGCACAAACCATGTAGCCATAAACAAAGTGTTATACAGACACTATAGAGAGCAGCATATGCTCTCCAATATTGTGGTGCTCTTTCAATTATCCAGCCCCTGACTGGTTATGGGTACATCTCTGGTATGACACTGAATTAATCAAAGTGTCCATGGGGCTTTAATTTCTTTATTTTCCACGTCCTGGATGCAAATGTGTCTCTATTGTTGAGAGCAATGGTTCCCCAATATCGAGGTGAGGGAGTTTCTTCTCCTTTGCCACTCATGACAAGTGGAACTGAAGCAGGAAAGCAAATTCGGCCCTTGCTTCCACCGAGGCTTGGAATCATAGAATCATAGAATCAGTCAGGGTTGGAAGGGACCACAAGACCATCTGGTTCCAACCCCCCTGCCATGGGCAGGGACACCTCACACTACATCAGGCTGGCTAGAATCTCATCCAGCCTGACCTTAAACACTTCCAGGGATGGGGCCTCAACCACCTCCCTGGACAACCCATTCCAACGTCTCACCACTCTCATGGTGAAGAACTTCTTCCATGAAGTCATTTTTCCCAGTTGCCGTGTTGATTCAACATTTCAAGAACAGTTTTTCTAACTTGAAACTCCTTTAATAATCTCACGAACCGCTCTGGCATTCCCAAGATAATGAATAGGTGGTACCAGTTGTGGTGAAACCAACCATATGCCCAGAATTATGCCCCCAGATACCAGTAAATTTTCCCAACATGTTTTGGTAAGACCCCACTATCCACCCTCCTTTCAGGAGAGGAAGACAAAGGCCCAGGTGCCAACCTGTCTCCAAAGGGGTAAACAACTGCATGCACCAATCACATGGCATGATCACGCTCTTTCCATCTAAGGGCATAATTCTAGCTTCACTCTTTCTATAGGTTGAAGCAGATTGTTGACAAGTGTGCCCATTGGCCAGATCCAGCCTCAAGAAATCTATAAGCATTCTCCATTTGTTTGCCAACTTGCTCTCTACTTTTGCTTTCTCTCACTACATAAGCTCACGCTGCATAAGCTGTAAGCTTTCTCACTCCCACATGCAAGCATACTAGAAGCCTCTGCAACACGGAAAGAAGCCAGTCCACTGAGCTGCTCGAAGAACCAGCAAAGGAGATCTCTTCGCTGAGCTACCGAAAAAGCCAGCGTCGTAAGCCCAGTCGAGAGGACTGAGGAACACTCCGAGAGAGTAAGCTTTAGCCCAGAAGGGGAGGGACTAGCATGAGCCACTCAGTTCAGAACAGCTGCAATCATAAGCAGCCATAAGCAGCAACGCATCTTGCGTGACCCCCACCATTTGCGGGAGATAAGGGAAACCACCGATTGGCAGAAAGCCTTGCTCCTCCGTGGCTCCAGGAGGAGACAGCAGGCTCTCCCATGGGAGAAGAAGAAAAGTCACCCCGCCCACAGAGGCAGGAGGAGAAAGAAGGGCACCGACTGGATGGACCAGCCCCGGGCCGACAGCCAACAGACAGTGAGTAGCTAGCGTAACCCAGCAACTTGCCTTGCTACAAAGACAGACAGATAGAATGTATCTTGTCATGTGTGCAACATTCAGTAACATTCTATTCAAAGCGTGTGCTTGTAGCCGTGTGATATTTCCAGATTGACTTGCCTCATGATAACACTATAAATATCTCTGTACATAGCTGCAGACGCCAAGCGTCTTCTCGAGTATCCATCTAGTGGACAAGTGGCGGAACTGCACCCTTTCGTTCCCTTAATTAGACATTAAATTTGTAAATATTATAATTGGGTAAAATTGTATATATTAAACCAGTTATGGAATATATTTCTACAACCATGCATCAGAATGAATATATATAAAGTGATTAGTCAAATTAATAGTTTTAATAATTAATAAATAATTATGTCGGTGTGAGCTGAAATTCCCCCCCCCACCAACAAGTAACCAGGCTAGCCCAGTCTGGAAGCAAATGAAGGCTGTATTTACAAGCAGAGAAATGCAATGAATATGTACAAATATACAAAATTCACAACATTTACAAATATATACAATCAACGGAAAAGCACAACCGATCTCCCTTTGCTTCCCCCCAAGGGGGCCCTCCCAAAGGGGCCTCCCTCTCCAGGAGCTTCCCCCCCAGACCCCCCTTGGACAGAAAGCAGAGTTAGTTAGAGCAGAAAGTTGCTAACTTAGCTGCCAAGGTCAGTGTGTGTTATCTTCAGCCAGAAGAGAAGAAACAGCAACCAGACAGCCCAGCAACTGCCCCCACTGCAGAACGCAGAAAGTGCAGAGTGCGCACTTCGTTTTGAGTAATAGTTCTTAAATATTTCTATCTATCCAATGGAAGTGTTTAGAACAATCATTATTTTGCTTTCTTACACCCAATAGTGACTTATTTAAACTCTTTCACGTTCTCTGTTTTGAACTTTGCAAGGAAAAAATTAAAAAGACAGTTTCAAACCATCACAGTCCACCCCTTCTAAACAATTCCATTGGCTGCTACTACCATTTATCTAATCTAAAATAATATCTACAACAATAGGTGAATAAAGACCATAGTCCATTCCGGCTATCTCAGATGTAGATGATTCAAAAGAGTCAAATCACAGGAAAAACAGCAAACAGTTTGTTTCCTCGCAGATGGAGTGAAGGAAGGAACAGGGATTCTCAGGTGACTCAGGGCTCTCAGGGTTTGTGCACCGTAGATCTCATGAACTCTCCTCTTGGACGGGATGCTGTATCTGCGCAACACTCTGAATTTAACCTTTCTCAGCCAAAGTTAGATTTCTTTGTGGAATACACTGAATTTCACCATTTTCTTGCATCACCCAATAGGTCTGACCAGGACCTTCAGCAGAAAGCACCCCTCAGACAGGTTTGGCCTCTCCTGAAGGAGAAAATACCCAAACAGTTTTGCCTAACAGATTCTTTTCTCTCATAACAGGAACTCCATCACCTTCCTCCTTTCGGAACAAATCTGATTGGGCAGGTCCAGCTCAATTCACTGAACCTCTACTATTCACCAACCAGGTTGCTTCTGCTAAATGTTTCTCCCAGTTTTTCAAAGATCCACCCGCCATGGCTTTGAGAGTGGTTTTCAGCAAACCGTTGTAGCATTCGATCTTCCCTGCAGCTGGTGCATAGTAGGGAATGTGGAATATCCACTTGATGCCGTGCTCTTTGGCCCAGTTCTTTACAAGATTGTTCTTGAAATGAGTTCCATTGTCTGACGCAATCCTCTCTGGAGTTCTGTATCTCCACAGGATTTGTCTTTCCAGACCAAGAATGGTGTTACGTGCAGTTGCATAAGGAACTGGATAAGTTTCCAGCCATCCAGTGCTTGCCTCTACCATAGTCAGCACATACTGCTTACCAGATGGAGAACGAGGTAGAGTGATGTAGTCAATCTGCCAGGCTTCACCATACTTGTACTTGGACCATCGGTCACCGTACCACAAGGGCTTGATCCGCTTTGCCTGCTTAATAGCAGCACAAATGTCACAGTCATGGATGACTTGTGTGATAGCATCCATGGAAATGTCAATGGATCTGTCACGAGCCCATCGGTAGGTTGCATCTCTGCCTTGATGTCCTGACGAGTCATGGGCCCACCGAGCTAAGAACAGCTCACCTCGGTGTTTCCAGTCAAGATCAGGATCAGGATCAGAGTTTGTGTCCACCTGGGAAACTCTTGCAGCTAGATCTGCCTGATGGTTGTGTTGTTGTTCCTCAGTAGCTTTGCTCTTAGGAATGTGAGCATCGATGTGTCTCACTTTCACTGGGATTCTCTCAATGCGAGCAGCAATGTCTTGCCACAGATCTGCAGCCCAGATTGGCTTTCCTTTCCTCTGCCAGCCATTCTTCTTCCAGTCTTTCAGCCAACCCCACAAGGCATTGGCTACCATCCACGAGTCGGTGTAGAGATAAAGCTTTGGCCATCTCTCACGTTCAGCTACGTTAAGAGCTAGCTGGACAGCTTTTACCTCTGCGAATTGACTGGATTCTCCTTCTCCATCTCTCGCTTCTGCAACTCTGCGCGTTGGGCTCCACACTGCAGATTTCCATCTCCGCTTGTTCCCAACAAGACGACAGGAACCGTCTGTGAACAAAGCATATCTCTTTTCATCATCAGACAGATCACTGTAAGGAGGAGCTTCCTCAGCACGAGTTACTCTCTCCTCTGGAGGTTTTGCACAGCTTGTGCCTTCTGGCCAGTTTGTGATCACCTCCACCAAACCAGGCCTTTCGAGATTTCCCATTCGAGCTCTCTGTGTTATCAGAGCCATCCACTTAGACCAGGTAGCATCTGTTGCATGATGTGGTGAAGAACCTTTGCCTTTGAACATCCAATTCAGAACTGGCAATCTAGGAGCTAGAAGAAGTTGTGACTCAGTTCCAATCACTTCAGAAGCAGCTTTCACTCCTTCATAAGCAGCTAAAATCTCTTTCTCTGTTGGAGTGTAGTTTGCCTCTGAGCCTCTGTAGCCACGACCCCAGAAACCAAGAGGACGTCCTCGTGTCTCCCCTGGAGCTCTTTGCCATAAGCACCAGGTTGGACCATTGTCACTCGCGGCCGTGTACAGAATGTTCTTAATGTCTGGACCAGTTCGGACAGGTCCCAGACCCATCGCTTGGACTACCTCTCGCTTGATCTGGTCAAAGGCTGCTTGTTGCTCAGGACCCCATTGGAAACTGTTTCTCTTTCGAGTCACATCATAGAGAGGTTTCACAATCTGACTGTATCCAGGAATGTGCAGTCTCCAAAATCCCACTATGCCTAAGAAACGCAGAGTTTCTTTCTTGTTGATGGGATTTGCCATGGTGGAGACTCTGTTTATCACATCCATTGGGATGTGACGGCGACCGTCTTGCCATCGCACTCCCAGAAACTGGATTTCTCTGGCAGGTCCTTTCACCTTGTCTCGCTTGATAGCGAAACCAGCTTGCAAGAGAATGTCAATGATTTTGTTACCTTTCTCGAAGACTTCTTCAGCAGTCTCACCCCAGACGATGATGTCATCGATGAACTGAATGTGTTCTGGAGCTCCACCTTTCTCCAAAGCATCATGGATCACTGCATGGCAGATGGTTGAACTGTGAATCCACCCCTGGGGCAAACGATTGAATGTGTACTGAATGCCTCTCCAGGTGAAAGCAAACTGAGGCCTGCATTCCTCTGCTATGGGAATAGAGAAGAAAGCATTAGCAATGTCTATGGTAGCATACCATTTGGCCTGCTTGGATTCCAGCTCATATTGGAGTTCCATCATGTCTGGTACAGCTGCACTCATGGGTGGAGTTACTTCATTCAAGGCACGGAAATCAACTGTTAGACGCCACTCTCCATTCTGCTTTCTCACAGGCCAGATTGGACTGTTGAAAGGTGAATGAGTTTTGCTGATGACCTTCTGACTCTCCAACTGAAGAATCAAGTTTTGAATGGGCACCAAAGAGTCACGGTTGGTTCTGTATTGTGTGTGATGCACAGTTTGAGAAGCAACCGGCAGCTTTACACCCTCTATCTCATGTTGTCCCACAACTGCAGATTCATCTGAAAGTTCAGGTCTAATGGACAACTTCAATTTTCCTCCATCAATTTCTACAGTTGCTATTCCAAAAGCCAGTGGTAACCCTTAGGGTCTTTAAAACACCCTTCTCTCAGAAAATCAGTTCCCAAAATACAAGGTGCATTAGGACCTGTTACAATAGTATGTTTCTTCCACTGCTTCCCAGTTAAACTTATGTCAACCTCTATCTTAAACAACTCTTGAGATCCACCAGTGACTCCCTGAAGAGTTATAGATTCTCCCCCTTGATAATTTGATGGTATTATGGTGCACTGAGCTGCTGTGTCAACCAAGGCCCTGTACTTCTGAAATTTTGAAGTGCCAGGCCACTGGATGTACACATCCCAATAGATTCTGTTATCTCCATTATCCCTTACCTCCCCCTGGTGGAAGGCAGGGCACCCCTAATGGTGGGGATTACCTCCACATGTACAGCTGGCACAACGTCCAGCATCAGAATTAGAATCACTGTTGGAGCTCTCAGAGTTGTTCTGGGAAACTGAGGAAGCGACAGCTACCCTCCTGGTATTGCTACCTCGGGATCTGCCACTCTGTAGCTCCCGTAACCTCTTGAAAAGATCAGAAGTTGGTTGACCATCCCATCTGTTCATGTTCTCACCAAACTGATCACGCAGGGTTATCCAGATACTGCCACGTGATTGCCTCTGCTGTCTGTTTTGGTTTGACCTATTCTGGAATGGCCTTCTTGGAGCACGTCTGTGCCTAACAGCTGAAACTTGTATCCATCTGGAGGAAGAGGAATCAGAATCATCCCCCTTCATCAAGTTGGATATGGAGGTTTTAAATTCCTCCTTCAGCTCTTTCATGCAATTCTTTATTTCTCCAGACAAAGTTTCAATGGCTGAAACCAAAGAAGTACGTGCGAGACTATTCAGTTGCCTCATTTGGTCAGTGAAATGGCCAACAGTAGGAGGAGCTCCACCATAATTTCTTGCCACAATCCTGCTTGCCAGAATAATAGCATAATTAGGAGGAGCAAGCTTAATGAGCTTTTTGGCAAGGCCTGTTCCAACAGGAATTTCATCAGGATTCAGAGTCTTATGATCTCCATACATTACTTCTCTCACAGCAAATTCTCTCAGACGCTTGATTCTCTCATCTATTGTGGTCCAAGGCTTAGGGTTCCATGGTAAATCATCTCTGCTGGGGTACCTCAGCGGGACTGCCAGTAGGAGGCGTGCCCACAGAGAAACTTTACCAATGCACTTGCCTAGATGCCTGTCTATGCCTGTATCCTTTGAGTGCATTCCCAAGTGAGAGGCCGACTTGTCGCCTACCACCAGTGCTGGGGTCCCATATCAAAACACCTGGCTAGCCAAGACAGGACTGGCTCATTATCTCCTCTGATGTAATCCTTTCTCACATGTCTAATTTCCTGTCTGGGTGCATTAGCTGACTGTATGTCATCCTCATCAACCTCATCATCATCATCCTGAGGTTGCTGTCCCCATAATCCTATTGTAATCCTCCGTTGAATTTCCTTGAGTTCAGAGGCTCTGCCAGCAGTTGCTAATCTACCAGGGTCTACATCCTGACCTACATCTCCATCATCCATGTGGGGTCTCAAGAGGTCTGCCAGAGTTTTAAGGCTAACCCTCTCTTCCTCACCAGAAGGATCTTTGTTAACAGAGGGACCCTGAGTAGAAGGACCCTCATCTCCATCTGCACCATCTCCTGCAGCATCTGCATCTCCTCCTGCAGCTCCTTTACGCTTTCTGCTTACAATGGCCACCAAATGTACTAGCTTGGTTTTCACATTCACAGCAGAGTTGGAAGAGCAAGTAGCCTTATATCTTTCTTGACACAGTGCTATCAGTAGCTATATGATTATTCCAAGAAGCAACAAAATTAAGATTAGCACAAGATGTCTAAGGTACCAAAGAACCTCTGTCGCTGTAAGAGGAGTAACAAACTCAAATGTGTCTGCTAGCAAATCCGTAGTTGAGTTCACCAACATTCAGTAACTTGTTCTTAACCCAAAGAAACAACTTTTATGACACATATCTCACAATCTTGTCTATCATGCAGGAAACAGCCCATCTGTAGACAATTGCACCGATAATAGATGAAATAGAATGACTCAGAATCCAAAACAGCTTCATTTTGCTTCTGGATGGACAATGAGCTTCTGAACAAATTAAGGAAAAAAGAGGGTAAATTGCCTTGGGGAAAAAGGGGAGGTAACCCATGAAAGGTTTAAGGAGGTTGCTAGGTCATGTAGGAAAAAAAAAACAAGAGAGGCAAAGGCCCTAAGTTCTAAATGAACTTAGACTGGCCACTGCTGTGAAGGACAATAAAAAATATTTTTATAATTACATTAATGGCAAAATAAGGGGCAAGGACAACCTCCACTCCTTAGAGGACATGGAGGGGAACATAGTAACAAAGCACAAGGAAAAGGCAGAGGTACTTAATGCCTTCTTTGCCTCAATTTTCAAAAGTACGGTAGGTTGTCTTCCAGACAACTGGCCTCCTGAGCTGGCAGATGGAGTCAGGGAGCGGTATAGTACCCCTGTAATCCAGGAAGAAGAAGTTAGACACCTGCTGAGCCACTGGTATCCCCACAAGTCTATGGGACCAGATGGGATCCATCCTAGGGTAATGAGGGAGCTGGCAGATAAGCTTGCTAAACCACTCTCCATTATTTTTCAACAGTTCTGGCTCACTGGTGAGGTCCCAGAAGATTGGAAGCTGGCCAATGTGATGCCCATCAAAAAGAAGGGCCGGAAGGAGGAACCAGTGAATTACAGGCCTGTCAGTCTGACCTCACTGTCAGGCAAGACTATGGAGCAGGTCATCCTGAATGCAATCACGCAGCACCTACAGGATGGCCAAGGGACCAGGCCCAGCCAGCATGTGTTTAGGAGGGGCAGGTGCTGCCAGACCAACCTGATCTCCTTCTATAGTGGATGTGGGGAATGTTGTGGATGTAGTCTACCTGGACTTCAGCAAGGCCTTTGACACTGTCCCCCATAGCAAACTCCTGGCCAAACTGGCAGTCCGTGGCTTGGACAGGTACACTCTGCACTGGGTTAAGAACTGGCTGGAGAGCTGGGCCCAGAGAGTGGTGGTGAATGGTCTCACTTCCAGCTGGTAGACAGTCACTAATGGTGTCCCCCAGGGATCAGTGTTGGGCCTCATCCTGTTCAATATCTTGATGATCTGGAAGAGTGGATTGAATCCATCATCATTAAGTTTGCAGATGACACCAAGCTGGGGGCAGGAGGGTAGGAAGGTAGAAGGCCTCTGCAGAGGGACCTTGATAGGCTAGTCAGATGGGCAGAGTCCAACGGCATGAGATTTAGCACATCCAAGTGCCAGGTTCTACACATTGGCCACTGCAACCCCGTGCAGCACTACAGGCTGGGGACAGAGTGGCTGGAGAGCAGACAGAAAGGGACCTGGGTGTACTGGTTGACACTAGGCTGAACATGAGCCAGCAGTGTGCCCAAGTGGCCAAGAAGACCAATGGTATCCTGGCCTGTATTAGGAATAGTGTGGCCAGCAGGAGCAGGGAAGTCATTCTGCCCCTGTACTCAGCACTGGTTAGGCCACACCTTGAGTACTATGTCCAGTTCTGGGACCCTCAGTTCAAGAAAGATGTTGAATTGCTGGAACGTGTCCAGAGAAGGGCAACAAAGCTGGTGAGGGGTCTGGAGCACAAGCCCTATGAGAAGCAGCTGAGGGATCTGGGGTTGTTTAGCATGGAGAAAAGGAGGCTCAGGGGAGACCTTATTGCTCTCTACAACTGCCTGAAGGGAGGTTGTAGCCAGGTGGGGGTTGGTCTCTTCTACCAGGCAACCAGTGACAGAACGAGAGGACAGTCTCAAGCTGCACCAGGGGAGGTTTAGGCTGGATCTGAGGAAGAAATTCTTCACAGAAAGAGTGATTAGCCATTGGGCTACCCAGGGATGTGGTGGAGTCACCGTCCCTGGAAGTGTTTATGAAAAGACTGGATGAGGCACTTAGTGCCATGGTTTAGTTGATTATATGGTGTTGAGTGATAGTTTGGACTAGATGATCTTGAACGTCTTTTCCAACCTCATTACTTCTATGATTCTGTGATTGTGTGATCCTCAGGTATGATATGAACATTTAAACCTTGGAGTAGTTCTACAAATGTGGAAATAACCCATCCCAGCAGTACCAAAGAGCCAGACATCAGACTGGACTTCTACAAATGTTTGGGCCCTTGATGTGGTTACAGTGAATAATGTCACACTGAAGCCAGTGAGATGCTCAATAGCTACTGAGTGCTAGCACTGATCTGGGGTGATGTTAGCTTGTAGTGAGACAGGCCTGGTAATCTCCATTTTGTAGAACAAAACATACGGGTTCAGGAGATGAAGCAGCTTGCTGAAGGTCATACAACAACTCTGTGGCAGAGTCAGAAATTCAGGCATGAATTTCATTATCAGACTAGCCATCAATCATCTTGGGGGGAAAGGATAGGTTCAAATGCAGAAAAAATGGCTAGATACTCAACTTTCAGCAAAGGTCAGTGAGCACTGAATGCCTCATGTCTCCTATTATCACGGGAAATCTCCCCCTCAGAATATAAGTGCTAAAATATGCCACTTCCTTCCTGAATATAAATTTCTAGGATTCTCTTCTGCTCTTAATTATAAGAATTTGAAGCAACAGAAGTATGTTGGAATATTACATCTTCTTAGTCAAGAGCAGAATTCACCTTACCACCTGTTTCTTTACTTTTATGTTTGTCAAAACCAAATAAAAATACAGGTGAAACCAGCACCATGGGCCATTAAGCAGCATTTTTTACTTGTCTTTAATGCAAGCTTGTAAGAAAGCCTACATTCCTCCCCCAAGTTTCATGCTGCTTTTCTCTATTATAGACGGTCTCTGTGGGATGCATCTCCCTGGTCTGGTTTATTTGCAAGCAGAAAGGAAGAGAAGAAGGGAGACATGGAGAGAGAAAGAAAGAAGAAAATAGAGAAATAATGAATAAGAGGAAGAAAGAGAAGAAAAGAAAAAAATAAAACCTATGTTTCTGAAATATCAGTTCTGATATTTGTATTTGTATCTCCTAAAGAAACACAGAGAAGAAAAACAAGCAAACAAAAAACGCCGACATGGTTCCTGGCACAGCTGAATGAGCCAAGTACAGTATACAGGTGTCTTGTGCTGCTTTTATTTATTGTATAAATAGGTGCCCACTGGAATGGGAAAAAGGGCATGAGAAGCTGTCCTTGTCTTTGCAGAGCAAGAATAGCATTTATCTCAGTGCAGTGGGCATCATAAAGTTGGGTGTTTGTCAACCTGTCCATTCTTTTTTTTCTCTTTGTTTTGTTTTTTTTTTTAAACAGAAAGCAGAGTTCAGTAAATAAAGATAAATGATTGTACTTCTTGTCTGCAGACCCTGGAGCTAAACTGAACAGGCCTCTTATGGTTTGGACCTGCTTCATTGACTGTTCAGACAGCCCAGTAATACGACAGATGTACCCAGCCATTCCCTCTTCCCCACTGTCCATTAGATCACGTTCATTTTGTCTGAGATCCCACTGTAAGTCTCAAGGTCAAATAAGTCACAAAAAAGAAAGAGGAATAATTTTTTTTTCTCTGCTACCATCACTGCATAAGGGCTCATTCGTAACTTGCAAAGCACATTGTCTTTTAAAGTGCGTGTGAGCTCAACACAATTTATTGAAATAAAATGCAGGTGTAACATTCACCCAGAGGCCGTTCTGGCATGACAGCAGAAGAGCCTTCTCAAGACTGAGTTGGGCTAGTTTCCTAAATTTGTAATGAATTATTTGTAAGTAAAATTCATCAGGGTGGGTCTTTCTTAAACACAAAGAAAAAACAAAAACAGACACACAAAACCCCCCACAATAACCCAATTAAAAAAAATTAAAAACTCAAACAACCCAGTAAATATAGAGCAAAGGAAATCACAAGGTCTGAAGAGTGTTTTTTTCCTGAAGAAGGATGGCAAATTGGCATATACAGAGTAGAGGACATGATAACTTGTGGAGGCAGGAGAGGACTAAGGAACAGAATATCTGGGGTAAAAGTGGTAAAGATACTTTAAAAAAAAAAAAAGAACTTGTAAAAATGTGGGGATGAACTTTTCTCTCAGTTACAGTTCAGTATATGTCATCCCCTTGGACTCTTAGGCAGTGACTAGAGGTCTGCTTTGTGCCTGAGAACAAGCTAAGGTATACAGAAGTGTTTTAGAAAAGTAACAACTTTAGAAGTCTACTGTGGTTTAATTTCACTTAAAAGAATATAAAAATAATGATCAGACACTAAACTGGTAGTGTTTCCAGAGAGAAACTTCATGCTTGCAGCATGTGAAACTGCTCATTCCTGCCCAGGCTTTTCAAGGCTGCTGAGCATATACTGAGGAAGAGTCATGCTCAGGGACATTCAGCCTGCCTTGCTTTAGCTCCAAGTTTGCCAGACTTAAACCAGTTCTTGCCTCAAACCCCATACCAACATTTTTCTGCTAATAAGTTTTCCTTTGTTAGGACTGTGCAAGAAAAGAAGCCTGAGGGAAGAATGAGGAAATGCTGAGCAACTGGAACAATCCTTGAGGCCAGCTTTGCACTGCAAAAATGTAAACAGCAAAAGTAGTTGCTCTGCCCTTTCATAGGTTACTATAACCATAAACCCCTATGCTCTGGTCAAGACTTTACTCTTCCCACTTTAGCTCCCCATGGAAACACTTAATATTCATTTCTTTGCAGGGCTATTTTGATCTTTGCTCTTACGTGCTATTGTGACAATCATATATTATTCCTTAGGGGTATGAGGAAGGATTGCTTTACAGACACTCACCCTGTGCATGCAAGATTAAACACAAGTCGATATGAAGTATGCAGGGATAGAAAGAAAAGAGCTATAAGATTTTTAAAATATGAATCCACTAGAGTGAAACATAGACTAACGTCTTGCAAATGCATTTTTGAGTGTGCTGCATTACTTCCCCATTGAGAGTTCTCCACATGATCTCTTGAGATATGCAGTCCTCTGAAGCCTGTAAAATTATTCTAATCCACATTTGCTTAGCACTTCAGAAGTTCTGGCAAACACAAGCTAATTAATTTTCACAGTTTCCCCAGAGAGGAAAGATCTCATTTTGTTGATGGTAACATAGAGATAAAGATAGTTTAAGTAACATGCCCGAGGACATATTTGGGGTTAGTATCTGCCATAAAATTGAAAATTTGGGACTTTCTACCAATTCAAGCCACTCTTTCTATGATTCAAGAACATTGGATGCCACCCAATGTACCTGATGGGATCAACTAAATTCCCACTACTTTCTGCTTAGGTTTAAGCACCACATAAGTCTAACAGCATTTTGGCCTGCAGGTACTTGAAAGAAGATTTTTTCTTCATGAACTGCACAGAGAAGTTGTGCACAAACTTGAGGATCTTAAAATGTAGAATAATGTTAGCTGCAGGAACTCTTTCCATTACCTTTACTTTTGTGGGAGATTATGTAAGATGGAGATTTAGGTGAAAAGAGTAGGAAGGAAAGGTTAAGCACCAGGCTTTATGAAGTTTGAAGAGGGTAGATTTAAAAAGGAGGTTGGGAAGATAGCAGTTACAGTGACTGGTTGCCCAAGGAGATCATGGATGCCCCCTCCCCACAGGTGTTCAGGGCCAGGTTGGATGAGACCTTGAGCAACCTGGTATAGCAGAAGGTGTCCCTGCTCATAGCAGGGGAGTTGGAACTAGATGATTTTTAAGGTTCTTTCCAATCTAAACCTTTCTATGAACCTATGAATCTTTCTTTTCACAGTTTCCACTTTTTATTTGGAGGGTGGGAGGGGCTGGGGTAAGGGGTGAGGGGCTGGGGGCTGGTGCAGGCTAGGGGAAAGTGATTCTTCTCTCTGTGTGACATAAACTACTGGAGCAGGCAAAAAAAAAATTAAGGAAAATAGAATAACCAACATTCAGGGTAAGGCTGGACAAGGCTTTGAGCCATCTGATCCGATGGAAAATGTTGGGTTGGGGGGGTGAACTAGATGACCCTTAAAAATCCCTTCCAACACAATCTATTCTCGGATTCTAAGAAATCACAAGTCATCCAGACTGAAAAATGGAGGATTGGAGCTGTGAGAACCTGTGATGAATCATGTTGCTTAATGTGTTATATTATACTTGGGTCATGATCATAAATTTCTAATTTTCAGAAATATTCAGAAATATTACAAAAGCAAACTTCAAGTAAAACTCCCATCATGATGATATTCAGCAAATGCTATTCACCAACCCTTTATTAATTATTGATTTGTTCTGAAAAGACTGGAACAGACTGTTGAAAGTTTGTCAAAGAAATTAGTTTTCTGACCTCCTCCAACCCCTAACCATTTTTCAAATAATTTTTAAGAAGTTTGATTAAACAGGCATTAAAGGATGACCTTTGTGAAGAGATAACTGATCAAGATCACCCTCACTATCATATGTATTAAAAATGTCTTCTTCTGGTGACTTGAAGTAGGTATGTGTATAAAATGGCTTCCAAGAGCAATATCTCTAAGAACTGTATAAAAAAAGATGATACTGGTTAAGTAGGCACCAAAATTTCTAGGTAGGGAGAGAAGATATCCTTTTTGTGAAAACAAAATAAAATAATCCTACCAAAGTTTCCATTTCAATTTGGACTTCAAGTTAAAATTCTGAAAAATGCATATTATAACAATCTGAGAAAAAAATTAAGTATATCTATGTCTAAGCATCATTTTTAAAATTTTCCTTCATTGTAAGGGTTTACATTTTTAAAGTCGTTATCCAAAATAATAATAATAGTTGTTTTAAAAAGTAAATTTCATTGTCTCCCTTATTCTTCAAGGCAGCAAATCAATAAATTCACATTTTTTCTACCAACAGTTTTTCACGAATAATCTTAAGAGGACAAAGCCACAGCTATATCCATTATGTCCTCAGGCATCTACTGGTAGGGACTGTTGGAATATCACTGAAATAAAGCATTATTTTCAGTCTGTAGGAAGTCCTGTATGCTTTGACTCACTTGGTTAGTACTTTTATATAGTTAGAAAAACCCTACAATCAACTGTATTGGAAAGAGAAGAAATACAAAAGGAAATGGAAGTACAAAAAAGGGAAAATTATTTTCCCAGGACAGATTATATTAAAGATTGAACCAGGAAAGTATCTAGGTTTTCTACAATTTAGTGCTATTTCCAGTGGATGATACTTCAATGGTTTGCATTTATTCTTTTTTTTTCATACTTTTTTTGCTCCCTGTTTGCACTGTGGAATAGCAAAGTTGCGTCTTTTTTCCTACAACAGCAGTCAGGCCTTGCTGAGAAATACTGTCACACCGTTGGTACTGTACTATTACATTTTTGGTTAAAACATGGAAAAATATTACAAAGCATGAAACTGTAGCATGACCAATACATGGGACAATATAAGAGAAAATAGAACCAGAAGCCCTTAATAGTTCATACTGCCTGGTACCTACTAATATAGTCATTCCCATCTATTTGAATATCCAGTTTAAAATTACATGTGAGTATAATTCCAGGATATAATAAATATTAAGAATTTTTCTCTCTGATATTTTCCCTTTCTCAATTTCTTCTTCTCATCCTTATGTATAATCCTAAAGAATTCCTCTGCCTCTCATGACACTATTTCACCTTTATAATGCTTGCAGATTATTACCACAACAGACTTAGGTGTCTTTAGCGCTGCTATTCTGCCGTAGGTTGTCAGGAGGAGAAAGGACCAGTCAAGTCAAGTGAATGAACTAAACTTTTCTTCCTACAACAGGGCCAAATGAAATTTGATGAAAATGAAACTTCAGCAGATTCATATTAGAAACTGAAAAATTATCTATTCCTCAATCTTTTGAGCAAAACTTAATGGTGATGAATGCTCAGTGCATAATAACTGCAAAGTATTTGCTTCATTATGTAGTAGTTTTCAAATCCAAAAGTTGCACTTACATCATGTAATTTGTTTTCCTCAGACAACTTCAAGAAAAAGAGTGTCAAGTAATTATATACTTGCTATTCTCTAGAATTTTCATTCCAGGATGAAGACTAATACAAGAATTTAGAAAATAGTCTATCCTCTCTGTTCACTTATTTGGTGTCGTTTACTTTTATTACTATGGGGTTTTAATTGATAATCCAATAGAACATTTATATTCTGTCTTGTGGTTGCTGCACTAATTCTATTAATTCCTGGAGTGGCTACATGGCATTCTGTTAGAATCATTATTTTCTTTTTAAGAGAATAATGTAACAGACAGCAAGTGACTTGGCATACAGTAGATTGTTCCATTTATTGAAAATCAAGATGCTGTATTTGCTCTATTACAATAATGAAGCTGATGATTTCCAGTCTGTTTAATAAACTGTTTCTTCATTTGAATATTTATATTAAATCAGCCAGCTGGTGAGAGCACATCATTGTTTTAACTCAGAAACATATACCAATTACTAACAATAAACATATTACAGGTTTGTGCTTCAGATAGGATCACAGGAATTCTCAAGGCTCACCCCATGCAAAGCCAACACTTGGAGTTTAGCCCTAGTTTTTTAATTTTGAAGTTCCAGCAATGGATATTTACGAAATTGCATAGAAATATCCCTTGGGGAAACTGAGGCATAAGATAATCATTGAACAGATGTCCGAATGGACTTCACTCCTCTCTAGACTCCAATATCACCATACATTTGCCATTAGGCACATGAATAATTGCTTTTAGTTATGCAACAGTAACAATAGCTTAACATGACAAAAGATAGAGTGAAGTTATCTGGTCTGTTTGCCGATGTCACTGTTCTGTTATCTATTATGCTTTATGTGGGTAGAGTGTAAGTAACTTGAAATCAACCACTTATGCTAGAATGTGTTAAAATTTTGGTTCTTCACTTTTTTACACTCTTGGGGATATAAACCTTTCTTTGCTGCCCTGGTTCTGATTCTTGTTTTTGTACCCTTGTGAGCCATGGGTTTAAGCATGGGAGTGTTCCCATTTTGAAGTGTGTGACTTGAGACTCCGAATGTATACAGTCACTGAAAACAAATGCCAAAAGGTTAAATCTGTGTTTGTAAAGCTCTGTAACTCATTGGTTCTGTGGTGGCTTCACCAAAGGATGGACCATCTGGGTGTGCAAGAAGCAGACATTATTTCTTTTAAGTAAATTTACCAAAAAAAAAAGAACTACCAGGGGAGCAATGCTGAAATGTCAGTAAGCCCTTGTGGGATTTGAGGCAGCAGGATAATCTTATTTTATATAAATTCATAGAGAGTAATGGTAGCACAGGCTTTAGGCCCTATTTCTATACCCTTTTCACAGGAACTCTTGGACATGCAGCGGGGTGGAACTGGCAGAGCTCTAAAGAAATTTGATAGAGTTATAGAAAGTACTCCAAAAAGCTACAGAGTTTATTAGAAAGTTATTTCTTATCCACAGGTTTCTTCGATCCATCTCATAGAAGTATATTTCACTGTATGTTTGATTTTACAAGGTGTTATAAAAAATTGTATGAGAAAGTTTGCAATTTTCTTTGAAGCCCTATAGGACTTTTCCATAAGGGGAATGTCTCCGTGTATCTGATATATGCAGGATATTACACTGCACAAGAATTGCTAATGAAAAATTTAACTCTTGGTACTTCCTTGAGCATTAATGAGAGAAAGACTATTCAGAAATATCTGTAAAGTCCAGTAATATCCAGTGAAGTGCTGCCCTGGATAACTCTGTGACTTGGGGAGAGAAACAAAACAAAACAAAAGAAGCAGCCTGTGAATACTTATGAGTTGATCTTATGACATATCTCTGTATTGACATTTTCAACTTAAAAAACATTTGACTAAAGGAAAATGGCTAGTTCTCAGCAGCAACAATAGCATTCTGAAAATTTCCTAGCCTGGAGGCAGCATGCAAAAAGAAGTAAGAGCAAACGATGTATGCTTTGATGTAATGTGCAACCTTTGGGGACTGCCAACCAAAATGCAGGGAGTGGGACATGAAAAATTAAAATGAAACAGGAGAGTAGGTCACTGCTTGTAGAATGAAGTTTAATCTCTCAGTACCATTAGCAGTAAGAATAGAAAGACAATGGGCAGGGCACCAGCCAAACAAATGACTATTCTGTTGGCTTAAAATTGTTTATTTTAAATGGTTTCATGTAATTAAAGGAAATTGCAGTCTCTAATTATAAAAGAGATTGTTAAAAACGTTTGGCAAGGAAAAAAAGAAAAAAAAAAAAAGAGAAAGGTCATTGTCCCAATTAGATGAGAAGTGTTTTCCTGGTGGAAGCCACCCAAGAAAACCTGGAGGGAAAACAGAGGGAACAGGCATAATCACAGTTACAGCCGAGAGTATCAGACTAAAAATCATCCTGGGAAAAAAATTACACAGCTTCACAGACAAAGGCAAATGATGGGTTGTGTAAATCACATCAGGCTGAAAGTTATCATTATTGTTATGCAAAACTAAGAAACTACACTATCAGGAAGTTAAGGCTCCTAATGTCTGCACTAAACCTACGAAAACTGAGCAATGTGCCGAAGTATGTAAACAGCCCCATTTTCTTCAAAAAGACCTCACAAGTTGCTCAAGTTAAGAACATGCTTAAGTATTTTTAAGATGATAGCCAAATAAACTGGAAGATAGGTTTTGTTTTTCTAACTAGGAATACTAATAGTTTCCATTCTCCATAGTGAGTTAGCATAAGGGTGTTTTCAGGGCTTTTTGCCTGTCACTGAAAGAGCATATTATCATAAAAATGAAGCAGCTTGGGAAATCAGAGGATGTGTACTAACAGTTTCTCAAACTTGTCATTTGTTTAGCCCTGCTTCCTGATATACATTCAATAGCTCGCCAAAGAGAACAGGATTCTGCTAGAGACCTAGGAGGCATTTCAACCTCTTTCTGTAGCCTCAAGTGCTGCTTTACAAAGATGTTGTCTTTCGGACAATTGTATGTATGCTGGGGAGGGAGAAGGCTGGTTTTAGAACCATAGAAACATTTTGTTTGGAAAATACCTCTGAGATCATCAAGTCCCACCATCAACCTAACACTACCATGGCCATTAAAACATGTCCCAAAATGCCATGTCTAGTCTTGTTTGAATACTGTCAGGGATGGTGATTCCAACTATTCCAATTCCTGACCACTCTTTCAGTACAGGAATTATTCCTAATATACAATACAGACCTGCCCTGACAAAACATTAGGTCATTTCCTCTTCTCCTATCACTCATTACTTGAGAGAAGAGACCAACGGGCACCTCGCTACAACGCCATTTCAAGTACTTATAAAGAGCAATGAGATGTCCCTTTAGCATCCCCTTCTCCAGATTACTCAATCTGAGTTCCTTCATCCACTCTTCATAACACTTGTCCTCCAGACCCTTCACCAGCTTCATTGCCCTTCTCTTGATGTGCTCCATCAAAATAATATCCTTCTTGTAGTGAAAGGCCTAAAGCTGAACACAGTATTCAAGATGCAGCTTCACTAGTGTCAACTACAGGAGCACAATCACTTCCTTACTCCTCCTGTCCACACTATTCCTGATACAGGCCAAGATGCTGTGTTGGCTTTCCTGGTCATCTAGGCACATGCTGCCTCATGTCCAGCTGGCTGTCAGCTGGCACCCCCAGGTCCTTTTCTGTCAGACAGCTTTCCAGCCACTCTTCTGCACACCTGTAACATTGCATGGGATTGCATCCAAGTACAGGACGCAGCAATTGGCCTAATTCAAACTCATACTACTGGTCCCACTGATCTAACCTCTCTAGGTGTCTCTACAGAGACTTCCTACCTTCAAACAGATCAACACTTCTGCTCAGTGTCATCTGAAAACTTTCTAAGGGTGCACTCAATTCCCTTATTCACATCATTGATAAAGACATTAAACAAAATTGTCCCCAAAACTGAGCCCTGGGGAACACCACTTGTGACAAACCACCAGTTGGTGGATAACAAGTTAAACAAGTTATCCATGAGTCAGCAATGTACCCTCGTGGCCAAGAAGGCCAATGGGATCCTCAGGTGCATTAAGAGGAGTGTGTCCAGCAGATTGAGAGAGATTCTTCTCCCCGTCTACTCTGCCCTGGTGAGATCTCACCTGGAATATTGCATCCAGTTTTGGGTTCCCCAGTTCAAGAGGGACAGGGATCTGCTGGAGAAGTCCAGCTGAGGGCTACAAAGATGATTAAGGGACTGGAACACATGCCCTGTGAGAGATCTGGGGCTGTTTGGTCCATAGAAGAGAAGACTGAGGGGGGATTTGATAAATGGTCATAAATATCTGAGGACTGGGTGTCAGGAGGGAGGGGACAGGCTCTTCTCCATTACACCCTGTGATAGGACTAGGGGTAATGGATATACACTACAGCACAGGAAGTTCCACCTCAACATGAGGAGGAACTTCTTCACTGTGAGGGTTACACAGTACTGAAACAGGCTGCCCAGAGAGGTTGTGGAGTCTCATTCTCTGGAGAGTTTCAAGACCCATTTGGATGCCTTCCTGTGCAACCTGTGCTAGATTTGATGGTCCTCCTCTGGCAGGGGGGTTGGACTTAATGACCTTCGGAGGTCTCTTCCAACCTCTAACATCCTGTGATCCTGTGATCTCTCTTCACCACCACTCTTTAGGCCCAGACATCCAACCAGTATTTTACCCAGTGAAACATTCAGGCATCCAACCCATGAGTAGACAATTACTCCAGGAGAATGCTGTGTTGTGGTAGTTTCATGCTGTGCTCGAAATTTTTCCACAGATCTTGAACAAAAAGTAGTAGGATGTAAATAAATCAGCATTGAATATAGAAAGGAAAATAACTGTAAATTCTAAACAATCCCATTGGATACATAATAAACATAGGCTAGTAAGGTAAACTGCCTTTCTCTCTTTTCACTTCCTCTGCTCTGCCTGGTGCTTCTCCTGCCTCTGCTGACCTTGGCTGTGTTCTTTGTTGTGGCTAGGTGTTAACAAACAACTCACTGCTCTTTTTCTTGTCCCTTGTGTACAGGGAGGTAGAGGGAAGAGGGCAGGGGGTAAGGATGCTCTGATTAGCCCCCTATTTTTGTCCAGGGGGATTCTTGTACTGTTTATCAATTACAAATACCTGTAAATATATGTAAATATTGTATATTTTTTACATATTTTTTGCATTTCATTTTAGACTGTAGTTTTGCTTGTACAGCTTCATTTGCTTCCAACTAGGCTGGTATGGCAATTTAATGTTGGGGGGAATTTTCAACCCACCATATGTGTGAAACAGCATCAAATACTTTACTAATGTCCAGGTAAACAACCACCACAGCCTTTCCCTCATCCATTGTTGTAGAAGGAGATCAGGATGGTCAAGCAGGACCTGTCTTTCATGCACCTCTGCTGATGTGAGTTGGTCACCTGTTTGCCCTGCATGTGCTGCATAATGGCCCTGAAGATGATCTACTTCATAACCTTCCCTGGCACCAAGGTCAGACTGACACATCTGTAATTCCCCAGGTCCTCCTTCTAGGCCTTCTTGTAGATAGGCATCACATTTGTCCATCTCTGGTCATCTGAGACTTCCCCCAGTTAGCTAGGAGTGCTGGTAAATGATTAAAAGTGGTTTGAAAATGGTCGGTTCTCTCAGAACATTTGGGGGTATGTCATCCAGCCCCATAGACACATGTATGTTTAAGTGGTGCAGCAGATCAATCAAGAAGGTTGGAAGAGACCTCAAGGACCATCGAGATCACTGACCATCTCTTCCTGGGCTGTGGGGATTTCATTCAGTTCCCCATCCTTATCTTCTGTCTCAGGGAGCTTGGGTATCCAGTGAGTAAGGGGTCTTACTATTAAAGATTAGGGAAAAGAAGGCATTGAGTACCTCAGCCTTTTCTTGTCCTTGGCCACTATGTTCTCCCCTGCATCCAATAAAGGACAGAGATGCTCCTTAGTCCTTCTTTGGTTACTAGTAAATTTGTAACAGCGTTTCTTCTTCTCTTTAACAACACAAACCAAATTAATTTGCAATTGAGCTGTGGCCCTTCTAATTTTCTCCCTGCATAGTGTCACAACAATTTTGTAGTACTCCTGAGTGGCCTGCCCATTTTTCCAGTGACCATAAATTCTCCTTTTCTCCCTAAGTTGCAATCAAATCTCTCTATTCATCCAGGCCAGTCTTCTTTCCCTCCAGCTTGTCTTTCTGCACATGGAGATGGCCTGTTCCTATGCTTGTAAGACTTTGCTCTTGAACAGTGTCCAGCCTTCCTAGACCATTTGTCCCTGCAGGACTGCCTCCCGAGGAAATTTGTCTACCAGAGACTAAAACAGGCCAAAGTCTGTCTGGTGGAAGTCCAAGGTGGCAACTCTACTGACTGTCCTCTTTACTTCAACAACAGGGAACTCAATCATTTTGTGATCACTGTGCCCAAGATGGCTCTCAGTGGTTACATCACCCACAAATCCTTCTCTGTTGACAAACAAAAGGTCCAACAGGATGCCTTCCCTAGTTGACTGCATTGCCAGTTTTGTCAGGAAGTTCTCCTCCATACACTCTAGGAACCTGTGGGACTGCTTCCTCTCTGGAGTGTTCTGTTTCCAGCAGACATCAAGGAAGTTGAAGCCCCCTATGAAAACAGGGGCTGGTGATTCTGAGACTTCTCCAAAATCCCTAAAGAATATTTTGTCTGTCTCTTCATCCTGGTTGGGTGGTCCATAACAACATATCATCACAATATCTGCCTTGTTTGCCTTTCCCTGATTCTTACCCATAAACACTCAACCCTATCCTCATTATCATTAAGCTCAAGACAATCAAAATTCTCCCTATCACCCAGGGCTGCCTCACCACCTCTCATTCCTTGCCCATCCCTTCTGAAGAGATTGTAGCCATCGATCACAGCATTCCAATTATGTGAGATATCCCAACTCATTTATGTGATTGTCACTATATTGTAATTTTCCTGGTGCACAATGGCTTTCATGTTTGTTTCCTATGCTGCATGCATTAGTGTAGATGCACTGCAGTTCTTAGAAAGATCTTTCCACCTTTTCTGTAAGAAGTCCTAATTCCTATGGGGCAGTTCTCAGGTGCTCCTGTGGTTCCTAATTCATCAGACACCCTAGTGTTTTTGCTGCTGTGTGGGTCTCCCTTCTCTACATCCACTGATAATCTGACAGACCTGACTAGCCCACCATCTTGGTTGCAGTGACCACGACATGTTAGAGTTTAATATCAATAGACAAAGAAGCAGGGTGATGAGTAAAATTTCAACCCTGGACTTTAAAAGGGAAAACTTTCTCCTCTTCAAGACTCTACTTGGAAATATCCAGTGGACTAGGTCTCTGGAAGGAAGGGAGGCCCAAGAGAGCTGGTTGATGTTCAAACGTTACCTCCTCCAAGCTCAAAAGAAATGTATACCCTTGAAAAAAAATCAAGTAAGGCAAGCAGAAGACCTGCATGGATAAGCAAGGGACTCTTAGTAAAACGCAAAACCAAAAACGTGGTTTACAATATGTGGAAAAAAGGACTGGTCAATTGGGAGGATTATAGAGATGTACCCAGAGAATGTAGAGATGCAACAAGGAAAGCCAAGGGCCTCCTGGAACTGAATTTCACCAGAGTGGTGAAAGAGAACAAGAAGTGTTTTTTCAAATATATCAATGATAAAAGGAAGAGCAGGCAAAAGGTGGGCCAACTGCTGAATGAGAGGGGTGATATGGTAACTGATGATGATGCAGAGATGACAGAGTTGCTGAATGCCTTCTTTGCATCAGTCTTCACTCCTAAGACCAGCCCTCAGGAACCTCAGTCTCTAGAAGCAAGGGAGCAGAACTGGAGAGATATGGACACTCCGCTGGTCGGTCAGGACAGTGTTAGAGATCTCTTATACCGTCTGAAGACATACAAATCCATGGGCCCTGATGGGATGCATCCAGGAGTGCTGAGAGAGCTGGATGATACTGTTACTGAACCTCTCTCTATCATCTTTGAAAAGTCCTGGAGCACAGAAGAGGTGCCTGATGACTGGAAGAAAGCAAGTGTCACTCCAGTCTTCAAAAAAAGGCAAGGAGGACCCAGGCAACTACAGACCAGTCAGCCTCACCTCCATCCCTGGAAAGATGATGGAGCAACTCATCCTGGAGGTCATCTCCAACCACCTCGAAGACAAGAAGGTTATCAGGAGTAGCCAACATGGATATACCAAGGGGAGATCCTGTCTAACTAACCTGATAGCCTTCTATGAAGATCTGACCAAGTGGGTAGATGAGGGAAGAGTAGTGGATGTCATATATCTTGACTTTAGTAAAGGTTTTGATACTGTCTCCCATAACATCCTCATAAGCTCAGGTGATGTGGCATAGATGGCTGGTCAGTGAGGTGGATTGAAAACTGGCTCCACAACAGAGTTCAGAGGGTCGTCACCAGTGGCACAAAGTCAACTTGGAGGCCTGTGGTATGTGATGTCCCCCAAGGATCAGTCCTGTGGGTCCAGTTCTGTTCAATATCTTTATTAACGACTTGGATGAAGGGATTGAGAGTACCCTCAGCAAGCTCGCTGATGATAGAAAACTGGGGGGGGTTGGCTGACACCCCGTCAGGCTGTGCAGCCATCCAATGTCACCTGGACAGGCTGGAGAGCTGGGTGCAGGCAAACCTCAAAACGTTTAATAAGGGCAAGTGCAAGGTCCTTCATTTGGGGAGGAATAACAACAAGCACCAGCACTGGTTAGGGACTGCCCTGCTGGAAAGCAGCTCCACAGAGAAAGACCTTGGGGTGCTGGTGGACAGCAAGTTCTCCATAGGACAACAATATGCTCTTGTGGCCAAGATAGCCAATGGCATCCTGAGATGTATCAAGAAAGATGCATCCAGCAGGTCTAGGGAAGTTCTTCTACCTCTCTACTCTGCCCTGGTGAGACCACACCTGGAATACTGTGTCCAGTTTTGGGCTTCCCAGTTCAAGAGAGACAGAGACCATCTGGAGAGAATCCAACAGAGAGCCACAAGGATCATTAGGGGACCTGAAGAACTATGGGTTCAAACTAGAACAAAGAATGTTTGACCTCAACATGAGGAGAAACTTCTTTACAGTGAGGGTGACAGAGCACTTCAACAGGCTCCCCAGGGTGGGTTGTGGAGTCTCCTTCTCTGGAGACTTTCAAAACCCACCTGGATGCGTTCCTGTGTGGACTACCCTAAGTAATCCTGCTCTAGCAGGGATTTTGGACCTGATGATCTCTTCAAGTCCCTTCCAACGTCTCATATACTGTGATACTGTGATAGCGTGATCTTTCAAACCTACTGTACTATCCTTCTTTCTAGTGAGCCTAGTTTTGTGTCCTTTCCCCTTCAAAACTCATGTAAAGCTCCTTCAATGAGCCTTGCTAGCTCCTGCAATAGGATCCTTTCCCCTCTTTGTGACAGGTATATCCCATCTGTCACCAGCAGTTCTGGTACCGTTTTAATCTACCCATGATTAAAGAACTTAAATTCTTCCTGGAGATACTAGTCTTGGAGCTAGTGTTGGCTCTTCCTGTTTATTCTTTATCACACCCTGCAACTGGAGGGATAGAGAAGAACACTATTTGTGCTTCTGATCCCTTAATCCGTCATCCCAGGGCCCCAAAGTCTCTATTCCTTGCCCTAGCCTACATGAAAGATCAGCAGTGGATAGAGGAAGGCTGCACTGGAGAAGGAAGCTTTCTCATTACATCACTAACCCAGGCCCCCAGGAAGCAACAGACTCCATATTGGGCCTTCCACTTTCTTTAGAAATGAGTGACCCATGACAATGACTTGTCTTTCATTCTTTACTGAAGAAATTTCAATACAGAGTCTAGACTAACTAAACCTTGGTAACTCCTCAGCTCTGGGTGATCCATCATCCTTCTCATTGTCTGCTTCCCTTTCCAGAGCACTGCATCTGTTATGCAAACGCAGTCTTGTTTTGTAGCCAAAGGGAGCTACCAGATGCAAGGATATGTTCACACAAAGGTTTCTTGTGTATGTATTTTTTAACGCTACTGGATGAAATAGCATCTGGAAGCATCTGTGATGACAAGGGGTCATGGGTGGAGTTGAGACATGATTGTATGAGTTCCAATATATCTTACTTCTTAAAAGCTATGAAGAATAAAGATTTTCACTTAGTCTAGTTTGTTTGGATGAGCTTTGTTTTTCCATAACATACCCGGAGGATATTTTAGAATGAAAAAAATCAACCAACATCTTCACCCATTACTGTTACTTAGTTAAGCCAGACCTACATTGTTATGAAGTGGCTAAGAGAAATGCTTTCATTATCTTATCTACAGTGTTACAGTGGCCATGGAACATCAGAGAATTTGGAAAGGTCATTGTCCTAGAGGGACGGTGTGACAAACTGGGTAACAGTAACTGCATGAAAGGGCAGAAAATCCTTCTCCATCTATCTGTTTGCTGCTGACCCCATTGGGATCTGATTTATTGTACACAATTAGTTTGTATTTTGTCTCTCACCAAGATGCAAGGCCAGATGATAATGTTGCTTGTTTGTTTTCACAGGGCCTTTGTTTTCAAAGACCACACACCTTTCCCGGTGTGGTAGATGATATTATGGTTGTAAAGATCAAAGTAAAGAAGTTAGTAGTCTCCTTTCCATGTTGTCTGGAGTTTCACTTTGCTTGTTTTAAACTTCCTTTCAAAACAGACACTTCAAGCAGAATTACTCTCATCTTGCACATTTAACAAAAAAATTAACTCTTGAATTGCAGTCTTACCTGTAATAAGGTGTGCTTAGCCTGAGCTGCCAGAAAATGTGATGTTGCTTATCACTGTTCACAATTTGTCCCAGTGTATGAATATTAGGATTGTTCTTTGCCTGCCCAACAAACTTCAAAACCTTTTGTAAATTTACTGTCCAAGATACCTTCTAGTGCCTTGTGATGGTCAGCAATCAAAATGAGACAGTAAGATTAAGGACCTCTGCTGTTGTTATCATTACTTGCAATGCTGTAGCATATGTAGGCCACAGTCAAGCATCACAGTCTTACTTCAGTAAGTAAGGCAAAGAATGCAGGAGGCTGTTGCCACAGACAACTGACAACCTACCTCTAAGGTTTATCTAAATCTTTAGACCTACCTGATTGCAAGAGGAGAGACAACAGATGGAAACAGCGAACAGATGGAGAAGCACAAGGTAACACTGAGTCTATCATGATAATTGTAATAGGCAACATGCACATCACTCTAGATACCTTGCCACTGCCATTACCCTCTTTATGACCAGGGAAACAAAGGCATGAGAAAACAGAATATGCAGGGCTGCAAAAGGCAGGACTCACCATGTTTCATTTTAGATGTTTAATAATATAACTGAGCACCCTACAAAATAAGTACAAAGAGACAGGTAATTCTAGAGATGCACTGATGATTCCCCATGCTAGGGAAGTGACAAAACTGCATCTGGAGGTGCTTATCTAGTCTTCAAGTGGCACTGAGTAGTCCAGGCAGGCCAGGAAAAAAATTCTATCTAGATACATATTTTAATGGCTGAATTTTAGCAAAATAAAAAAAAAAAATCAAGTGGAAAAATTAAGAGTAGCAGCCACTAGTATCTGTTCCACTTCAAAATGTGACATACAACTACCTTAAAAACTGCTGATGTGAGCTGGCATAAACCTTTCAAAACAGCAAGAATAAAGCTGAGGAAAGAAATGTCACTTCTTTGCCATTTCATGGGTAGAACACTTTGATAGGAATTGAAGTACACATACACACATATATATCTTTCCAATTAAGAAGGAAAATATGGAATATGCTGGGTTGAACACGAGCACTTGTGAATTATCTAGTCCATCCTTTTGCCTAGGGCAAGACTGATTTAATTATCTCTAACACTTCTCTGATGGATGAATGTCAAATCTTCCCTTGACTATCTCTAATGAAGGTGATCTGACTACCTCCCTTGGGTGACTTGCTTCATTGACTCAAATGTACTAATAGTTCAGAAGTTTTCCATAATAGTCAACCTAAATATTCAGTGCTTCATCAAGAACCTATCACTCCTTTTTTGTTCTCACTGACTAATGAGAATAATTGGTTCCCCTCCTTTTTTAGGGACATTCCTTTATGTATTTATGGGCATTCATCATGACTCCCTTTAGTCTTTTCCTTCTCAGACAGGACGTGCATGGTTCTCGGAAACTTTAGTGGTAAGAGGCCTGAGGCAGAAAAATGAACATGTTGTGAAAAGCAGAAATACGGGTATTTTTTAAGGTGACTAGGAAGTCTGGATATTTTGTGTTGCCAATAGATATTTGTGAACTGACTTTCACATATATGAAAGGTGGGAAGCTAAAACTGAGCTATGAATGCAAAATATCATCCTTCTATGGGGGTTATCATATGAAGGAGCCTTCTGGAGTATAACACTGTCCTAGTGTAATACAGCCTGCTCTCCCTGCCAAAGACTCCCTGCCCTCCCTACAGCAAGCCTCCCTGCCAAAGATCACAGAATCACCAAATTGTTAGAGTTGGAAGGGACCTCAAGGATCATATAGGTCCAACCACCCTGCCAGGGACACTTTCCTCTGGATCAGCTTGGCCAGAGCCACATCAGCCTGTCCTTAAAAACTTGCAGGGTTGGGTCTTCTACCAGCTCCTGGGGCAACTGTTCCAGTGTCTCACCACCCTTACGGTGAAGAACCTCTTTCTAACATTTAATCTAAATCTCCCCTCCTCTAGCTTGGATCCATTCCCCCTATTCCTATCACTACCCAAGACCCTAAAAGTCCCTCACAAGCTTTCTCTTAGGACCCGTTCAGATACTGAAAGGCCACAATAAGGTGTCCATGTAGCCTTCTCCAAACGAAACAATCCCAACTCTTTCAGCCTACCCTCAAAGGAGAGGTGCTCCATTCATCTGATCATCCTCATGGCCTTTCTCTGGCCATAATACTTCATATGGGGTCTCATAAGAGTGGTGTAGAGGGGAAGAATCACCTCTCTCAATCTGCTGGCCACACTTCTCTTGATGTAACCCAGGATACAGTAGGTTTTTTTGGGCTGCAAGTGTGCAATGGCAGCTCATAATGAGCTTGTCATCCAGCAGCACCCCCAAGTCCTTTTTTTCAGGTCTGCTCTCAAGCCAGTCACTGCGCAGCCTATATCAGGGCCTGGAATTGCCCCGACCTAGGTACAAGACACTGCATGTGGTCTTGTTGAACCTCATGATCTTGGCATGGGCCAACCTCTCCAGCCCGTCAAGGTCTCTCCGGATAGCATCCCTTCAAGAAAGGAAAGTAACACAAAAAGTCCTGGGTTGAAAGGAGTTTAATGACAACAAAGGCAATCACATGGGAGTATATGGATAAGTCTCCATGATCAGTTTGGTGAAAACATGAAGAGATGGGATGGTCAAAAAACTTCTGGTCTTTTCTGGAGGTTACGAGAGCTGCAGAGTGACAGAGCCCGAGGTAACAATAGAAGCTTAGCTGTCACTTCCTCAGTTTCCCAGAACAACCCAAATAGCTCCAACAGTGATTCTAACTCTGGCACCAGACACTGTGTCAGCTGTACATGTGGAAGTAATCCCACAATTAGGGGTGCCCTGCCTTCCACCAGGGGGAGGTAAGGGATAATGGAGATAACAGAATCTATTGGGATGTGTACATCCAGTGACCTGACACTTCAAAATTTCAGAAGTACAGGGCCTTGGTTGACACAGGAGTTCCGTGCACTGTAATACCATCATGTTATCCAGGGGGAGAATCTATAACTCTTCAGGGAGTCACTGGTGGATCTCAAGAGTTGTTTAAGATAGAGGTTGATATAAGTTTAACTGGGAAGCAGTGGAAGAAACATACTATTGTAACAGGACCTAATGCACCTTGTATTTTGGGAATTGATTTTCTGAAAGAAGGGCATTTCAAAGGCACTAAGGCTTACAAATGGGCTTTTGGAATAGCAACTGTAGAAATTGATGGAGGAAAATTGAAGTTGTCTATTAGACCCGAGCTTTCAGATGAATCTGCAGTTGTGGGACATCATGAGATAGAGGATGTGAAGTTGCCAGTTGCTTTTCAAACTGTGCATCACAGACAATACATAATCAACTGTGACTCATTGGTGCCCGTTCAAAACTTGATTTGTCATTTGGAAAATCAGAAAGTCATCAGCAAAACTCACTCACCTTTCAAAAGTCCAATCTGGCCTGTGCGAAAACAGAATGGAGAATGACATTTAGTGGTTTATTTCCATGCCTTGGATGAGATAACTTCACCCATGACTGCAGCTGTACTGGACATGATGGAACCCTAGTATGAGCTGGAATCCAAGGAGACCAAATGGTATGCTACCACAGACATTGCTAATGCTTTCTTCTCTATTCCCATAGCAGGGGATTGCAGGCCTCAGTTTGCCTTTACCTGGAGAAGGATATAATATATTTTTAATCACTTGCACCAGGGGTGGATTCACAGTTCAAGAATCTGTCATGCAGTGATTTGTAATGCTTTGGAGAAAGGTGGAGCTCTGGAACATATTCAGTTCATCGACAATATCATCCTCTGGGGTAAAACTGCTGAAGAATTCTTTGAGAAAGGTAACAAAATCATTGACATTCTCTTGCAAGCTGGTTTCACTATCAAGTGAGACAAGGTGAAAGGACCTGCCAGAGAAATCCAGTTTCTGGGAGTGCGGTGGCAAGATGGTCACTGTCACATCCCAATGGATGTGATAAACAGAGTCTCCACCATGGCAAATCCCATCAATAAGAAAGAAACTAAGTTTCTTAGGTATAGTGGGATTCTGGGGACTGCATATTCCTGGATACAGTCAGATTGTGAAACATCTCTATGATGTGATTCAAAAGAGAAACTGTTTCCAGTGGGGTCCTGAGCAACAAGCAGCCTTTGACCAGATAAAGTGAGAAGTGGTCCAAGTAATGGGTCTGGGACCTGTCCAAACTGGTCCAGACATTAAGAACATTCTGTATACGGCTGCAAGTGTCAATGGTCCAACCTGGTGCTTATGGCAAAGAGCTCCAGGTGAGACACGTGGACATCCACTTGATTTCTGGAGTTGTGGCTATGGCTTGCTCAAAGACAAACTACACTCCAACAGAGAAAGAGATTTAAGCTGCTTAAGAAGGAGTAAGAGCTGCTTCTGAAGTGATTTGAACTGACTCACAACTTCTTCTAGCTCCTAGAGTGCTAGTTTTGAATTGGATGTTCAAAGGCAAAGGTTCTTCACCACATCATGCAACAGATGCTACCTGGTCTAAGTGGATGGAACTGATAACACAGAGAGCTCAAATGGGAATTCTTGAAAGACCTGGTCTGATGGAAGTGATCACAAACTGGCCAGAAGGCGCTAGCTTTGCAAAACCTCCAGAAGAGAGAGTAACTTGTGCTGAGTAGGCTCCTCCTTACCATGATCTTTCTGATAATGAAAAGAAATATGCTTTATTCACATACTTTTCCTGTTATCTTGTTGGAAACAAGCAAAGATGGAAGTCTAGGTGTGGAGTCCAATGCGCAGAGTTGCAGAGGCAAGAGATGGAGAAGGAGAATCCAATCAATTTGCAGAGGCAAAAGCTGTCCAGCTAGCTCTTGACAGAGCTGAATATGAGAGATGGCCAAAGCTTTGTCTCTACACTGACTCGTGGATGGTAGCCAAAGCTTTGTGGGTTTGGAATAAGGACTGGAAAAAGAATGGATGGCAGAGAAAAGGAAAGCCAATTTGGGCTGCAGATCTGTGGCAAGACATTGCTGCTTGCATTGAGAGCATCCCAGTGAAAGAGAGACACACTGATGCTCACATTCCTAGAAGCAAAGCTACTGAGGAACAACAACAAAACCATCAGGCAGAACTAGCTGCAAGAGTTTCTCAAGTAGACATGAACTCTTATCTTGATCTTGACTGGAAACAGTGAGGTGAGCTGTTTCTAGCTCGGTGGGCTCACGATTTGTCAGGCATCAAGGCAGAGACGCAACCTACTGATAGGCTTGTGACAGATCCATTGACATTTCCATGGATGCTATCACGCAAGTCGTACATGATTGTGACATTTGTGCTGTTATTAAGCAGGCAAAGAAAATCCAGCCCTTGTGGTATGGTGACCAATGGTCTAAGTACAAGTATGGTGAGGCGTGGCAGATTGACTACATCACTCTTCCTCGTTCTCGATCTGGTAAGCAATATGTGCTGACTATGGTAGAGGCAGTACTGGATGGTTGGAAACTTATGCAGTTCCTCATGTGACTGCACGTTAACAGCATTCTTGGTCTGGAAAGACAAATCTTGTGGAGACACGGAACTCCAGAGAGGATTGAGTCAGACAACGGAATTAATTTCAAGAACAATCTTGTAAATAACTGGGCACATTATTGAGTGGATATTCCATATTCCCTACTATGCACCAGCTGCAGGAAAGATTGAACGCTACAACGGTTTGCTGAAAACCACTCTCAAAGCCATGGCGGGTGGATCTTTGAAAAACTTGGAGAAACATCTATCACAGGCAACCTGGTTGGTGAAGAGCAGAGATTCAGTAAATTAAGCTGGACCTGCTCAATCAGATTTGTTACAAAAAAGTAGAAGGTGATAGAGTTCCTGTTATTACAGAAAGGAATCTGTTAGCAAAACTGTGTATTTTGTCCTTCAGGAGAGACCAAGCATGTCTGAGAGGAAGTTTCTGCATTGGGTGATGCAAGAGCATGGTGAAATTCAGTGTATTCCACAAAGAAATCTAACTTTGTCTGAGAAAGTCTAAATTCAGAGTGTTGCACAGATGAAACATCACCCAAAAGAAGAATCCATGAAAAATCTGTGGTGCATGAACCCTAAGAACCCTGGAAGCCCTGAGTCACCAGGAGGATCCCTGTTCCTTTTCTTTGCTCCATATGCAGAGAAACAAACTGTTTTCCATTTTCCTATTTCTTGAACTTTTTTTTCATCTACATCAGAGATAGGCAGAATGGACTATGAACTTCTTTCATTCATTGTTGTAGATATTGTTTTAGATTAGATGGATAGTAGTGGCAACCAATGGAATTGTTTAGAAGGGGTGTATTGTGATAGTTTTAAGGCTCTGCCTTTAATGTCTATTCATAGAGTTCGAGCAGAAAAGTAAAAGAATATAAATAAATCACAATTGGATGTAAGAAAACAAGATAATGATTATTCTAAACACTTCCATCGGAGAGACAGAGATGTTTAAGAGTCAGTACTCAAAACAAAGTACAGGCAGTCTGTCTGTTCTGGTGTTTCTCTGATGGGCAATGTAACAGAGTTCTTCTAGCATTCTTTTTCTGGCTTTGCTTTTCAGAGATAACGCACACCCACCTACTGACCTTGAAAAGCTAAATTTACAATCTCTCTGCTTCTTGTTTTCTCTTCCTTCTGCCAGGGTGTCTGGGGAAGGCAGGGAAGGGGAATATAGGGGGGCAGCTTTCCTGGCTTTGGCCAGGAGGGTTTTGTGCTGTTTCTGTTAATGGTATACATTTGTAAATACTGTAAATACTGTATAGTTGTATGTATTCATTGCATTCCATTGTAGACTGCAGTTTTTGCTTTGGAAATACAGCTACATTTCCTTCCAAACTGAGCTAGTCTGGTGTTGTTACTGTGGGAGGGGAATTTCAGCCCACCACACTACAACAAAGAGATATTTAAAAGGTTCAAATGGAACACTAATAGCCTTCCTTGTATTTTATTCTGTCATGTAGGTTAGCTGTACCCAAGCCTATTCAGCTTGAAGTGGAATCAACGCTCCATAGAGACCAATTCATCCTTGTGTTTCTGAAGTGCAAACAATTAATAGAATAAAACAGCACCAGAAAGCAAGAGGAAAATCTCTGTGGGCCTAGCTTCATGCAGTGAAATTGACAGGCCCCAAAACAGAGGGAAGGAGGAACTCAGACCTCAATTAATGATTAAAGCAGTGGACATATGCCAAAACTCATTAAATAGGATTTTTGTATGATAGGAATATATATTTACAATGGAAATATGCAGTCACAGCTCAATATACAAACAGTTCAATGCAAGCTGAGAGGCAATAACTTGGAAAGAGAAAGTCCCTGAGAGCAGATAGCACTCAATTACAGGGGGGGGAGGCTCGATAAGAACCTTTAAACCCAAAGGGCAATGAATCAATGACTCACAGCTAGTTTTACCCACATGGGGGCTGCTGCTGTGTTAGCTTTGGGGCATGGGCATGGCAGATTGCTGGCAAGGAGAACTTACCACGTGGTCCCAGGCTGATCTGGCTTTAATGGACAGCGGGCAGTTAATGACACTCTTCACAACAGGTGCTTGCTTGGTTTCTGTGTAAACTGAGGCATGGCACGATTCTAATGGCAAGGGGAAGCAGGCTAGGCAGATCTGGCTTCTAGGCTTGTGGCTTCTTTGGCTTGCATGTGTATGGCTCATGACTTTATTCAAGGCTCTGGACCAGGAACTCAAGCCAGGGCAAGGCAATTTGTGGCAGCTTCTATGAGACGGGTCCAAGTAGGCTTGAAGCAAGGTTTGAAGCAAGGCAAAGCAAGGGTGACTACCAAGTCACTTGTATATATACATCTTGCCAGAGATCAAGTGGTCCAGAGGGGCACTGAAGCTAACGTGTTGCTGCCCAATGGAAAGGTTCTGCCAGGCTATAGCCATAAAAGGCAGAAACAAAGACGTTATTTCTGGGGGAACACTGGTCAGCTTATGTACTCTCACCCCAGATAAACATCTTGTTTACCAGACAGGCAGGAGTCCTGTCCCCTTTGTTCTTTTTCCCACATTGCCCTGTTTTTCTACAGGAAGAAGAGGAGAGAAAAGGACCTTTTCTAGACATCTTAATGCCTGTCTGGGTTTGTACAGGTCCATGTCATGGCCCTACCACGTCATGGCCCTACCAAGACAGGCTCCCAGGTGACAAGCACCTCTGCCACCTTAGTAGAGATTGCCTTGAGCCCTTAACTGGGGAACATCTTAGGATTTGATGTTATGGCTGGTAAAATGTGGTACTGTGATGGTTTGAAACTGTCTTTTTAATTTTTTCCTTGCAAAGTTCAAAACACAGAAAGTGAAAGAGTTTAAATAAGTCACTATTGGGTGTAAGAAAGCAAAATACTGATTGTTCTAAACACTTCCATTGGATAGATAGAAATGTTTAAGAACTATTACTCAAAACAAAGTGGGGCACTCTGCACTTTCTGCATTCTGCAGTCGGGCTGTCTTACTGCTGTTTTCTTCTTCTCTTCTGGCTGAACATAACACACACTGACCTTGGCAGCTAAGTTAACAACTTTCTGCTCTAACTAACTCTGCTTTCTGTCCAAGGGGGGTTTGGGGGGGGGAAGCTTCTGGGAGAGGGAGGCCACTTTGGGACGGGTCCCCTTTTGGGGGAAGCAAAGGGAGATTGGTTGTTGTGGCAGTTTAGGCTGGGTGCCCCCTGCCACTGCTGCATGAGATACACCTCTGGTGTCCTGGGTGCTCGCCCAATAGGGGTGGACACAGGAAATGGCGTATTTCTACCCATAAATCCTGCGCCCTATAAAGCCATCTGCAGAGTCATTCTCTTCCTCTTTCTTCCCTCTCTGCTCCCATGAGAGATGTCCTCTCTTATCGGGTAATGCCGGGGGGGGGGGGGGGGGGGGGGGGGGGACGGGGTATCTCAGGCCTCTTAGGCCTGACTAGGCCTAATGCCAGGAGGAGAATGGAGGGCGGGGGGGCAGTCTCAGACCTGGCCAGCCTGAGACTTGCCTAGCAGTGGGAGGCAGGGGGCAAGGAAGAGCCCTGAAGGATTGGGTAGACCCTCAGGAGGGAGGAAGGGAAGATTGGGAAGCTTTTGGGAATTCTGTGAGGGGGTTCTGTATGCTTTAGGATGTTCTTTTCCACTATGCTTTGTAGTTTGTAGTTTTCTGTAGCTTCACCAATTTGCTTTTCCATTTAAACTTTTCCATCATTCTCCAATCCGTTTGCGTGTGTCATTCTTTTGTCCCTTTCGGGGCAAGAGACGATCTGTGTCTGGCCCCAAACCAGCACAGTTTTGATTTTCTGTTGATTGTATATATATATTTGCAAATGTTGTGAATTTTGTATATTTGTACATATTCATTGTATTTCATCGTAGATTGTAGATACGGCTTTGTAAATACAGCTTTCATTTGCTTCCAGACTGGGCTAGCCTGGTTATTGTCAGGGGGGGTGGAATTTCAGCTCACACTGACACAGGTATCTTCCTGATGGTTCCCTATGGTTTTTAGGTTTCTATGGCACGGGGGAAAAAGGGGTAGAGACTATTTGTATTAACACTTTACAAATTGCTCCTGCTTTACCCCAGTCTAGCATCACCTGAATTAACCAGTATCCCTTACCAGCGGCAGCCAGACAAGGTATCTCAGAAGTGATTGCAGACCTGGAGCAGAGGCAGATTATCAGCATGATGCATTCACCTTGCAGATCACCAATTTGGCCAGTGTGAAAGCCTGATGGACAGAGGTGACTCATGGTTAATTACTGATGATTGAATAACAACCCAGCCCCAAACCTTAGTAATTGTCAGGGACTTTCTCTGGACCTATTGAAATACTCCATATTTTTTGTGCACTGGTGAGTCCAAAACTAGGCACACCACTCCAGATGTGGTCTCACAAGAGCCATATCTTCTTGGTGTAGCCTCGGATGCTGTTGGCCCTCTTTGCTGCAAGAGCACATTGCTGGCTCATGGTCAACTTGTTCTCCACCATGGCACCCATGCTCCTTTCAAGATGGTTGGCCCCTGGCTGGTGCTGAAGGCATGGAGTTTTCCTCAACAGAAGTATTTCACTATGCTGAACTTCATGAGATTGCTGTTAGCCCTTTTCTCCAGCCCAGCAAGGTCCTTCTGGAGGGCAGCACAGCCATCTGACAGATAAACCTCTCACTGCAGCAGTCCCAAGCCTGACCTCTGTGGTGACAGCCATTCAAGCTGCATCCCACATCAAGGACATGTATTTCATAGTTGTGCTGTGAGGGGGTCAAGGCCCAGTTATCCTGCACTCGGCAAGGTAATCAATACACATTCAATCGTTTGCCACAAGGTCACAACATTCCCACAAAATGCACTAGCAGCTTTACTTGACACTGTCACAGTCCCAAAGGGTATCTCTATTTATCAATGTATAGACAATATTCTGGTTGGGGGAAACGACAAGGACCAGGATGGCTCAGTAGTCACAGCCATATGGGAATTGTTAACCAACAGGGGGCTGCACATTTCACCAGATAAGTGTCAAGACCCAGGCGAGGAGATCAAGTTTTTTGCCTCCCAGTGAGTAGCAGGTGCAGTAGCAGTGCCAGAGTATACTTTGGAATCTATTGCAAGGGGCCAAATGCCCAATGACAAGAAGAAGCTGTTGGACTTTGATAACCCTTGAGGTCTTTTCCAACCTTATTGATTCTGCGATTGATTCTGTGATACCTTGGACTATTGGAGAAAGTATATCCCAGGCTTCTCCACAATAGCATGTCCCTTACACGGCTTGCTGAAAAAGCGTAGTCTGGGACTGGACCCCAAGACAAACCGAAAACCTAAACATCTTAAAGGATGACCTTCAGGCTTTTCAAAAGCTGGGCCCTTTGCACCCACGAGATGCCCTTAGGGGTGAAGAGGGCTTCACTGAACATGCCTCGTATTGTGGGATATTCCAGAAGGGACACAACAGCCCAAATAGAGCCCTTTTATGCTCTTCTATGGCATTTAAGGACACTGAGAAAAGATACTCTGAATGGGAACATTTTCAAAACTGTAGCAATGACCTCTGCCCATTTTTTCCCTTCCACAAATAAAGCTGCTCTTTCAAAGAGAACGTCTGGGGCAAGCTAGAAAAAAGAATCCTCTACCTCATCAGAAAGCTATAAATGGCTGCCAGAAAATCTTGAGAGATTATCCACTGTCTGGATGCTGAAGAAGCAGCACTTGACTGTTGACATTTGTTGTTAATGAAGAGCAAAATGACTGTGGTATTTTTATTTGGTATTTCTGTATCCCTAATGCCTCATCTGCTGCATCTGCTGGATCTATCATGCTCTCACTGACACCAGTAAGGGTCCTGTGAATAGATAGGAAGCTCCCCATTGGCTATTTCTGCAAACACTGTATGGATCTACTCTTCTTTCTAAGGGCATATCTGATTATGATTGGGAAAATAATTTTTGTTGAGTTGGCACTTGCAATGACCAGACTTTACTGAGCACAAGTCATAAACAAAGTGTTGTTTCAGGTCTTGTTCAGCCTTACAACGAAGGACATTCAGTAGTGTTAATATCTTACTAAGGCTTTACATGTGTGTGTATATATATATATATATATATATATATAAAAATAAGCTGGAGTACATGGAAATTCTTAAGATTGTGCAGTATGATACAAGACTATAGGGTATTTTTTAGCTAGATTTTTTTACCTACATGTCTTCCTACTCTCCCTGGAGAGGGAGCAGATGTCGTTAAGTCAAGTAATATAGATTCTTTATTACAAATAGTTTCCTCTACTGTGATGTTTGTAAGCTTGGACAAGAACTTCAGCTAAAACATATGACCTGAATGAGTCAACATTATGAAAAAAACAATTGGAGAGAAGACTTCAAGGACTCGTAAAACGGGTTTTTCTTCCTATAAAAGTGAGTTAAATTATAGGAAAAGGTAACAGATTAGTAATTTTTCGGTCAAATATTCCCCTGCTAGTCCTTAAGAATGAGTAGAAGGAGGAACACTTCCATGTGTTTCCATAAGGTTGCTTGACCTAAGGGCTTTTACTCTGCTCTGAAATGTTGATGCATGATAGGTAGTTTGCCTTTTTTTCTTTTTCCCAGCTTTCTTTCCAGAGACTGTCCACAAACATTGCAGTTGGGATCAAAATGAAGACCAGTTTGTGTCCATGAAGACCACCAAATAACTGTTAAGAATTTCTATTCAGATCTTTCAGTTGTGTCAACCTTTTTTTTAGGTCTTTCTCCAAATGGCATAAAAGGCAGCCATATTTTACAAGCTTTTCATTGCCTTTTTATTGAAAGCTCATTTATGGATAAGCATCCCCTTTCACAGGGGAAGAAGTCTTTTGGTCTATAGAATACCCTAATGGAGGAGGTAAGAAACTATGGATCTGAAACCCAGACTACGCAGGTTTAGTTCTTAGATAATTACCCTAGTATCCTCATGTGATACTGTTTCTTTGCTTCTCTCCCTTGTTCAGCATCTGTACAAGAGAAGGATAGCTCTTTTGATACTTTGTGAATCTGGACTGTAAAAAAGTCATATGTCACTGGCCACAAAGTGTACTGTGATGAACATTTTTTCTTGTGCTTATCACATTTGAAATTGTCTAGTGCCTGCTTGCAGTTCTTCAGCTAAACACTATGGTATTTCGCTGGATCAATGATTAAGCTACCCCTCATTTCATTCTCATGATTTCTACAGATTTTCTCAATCTCTATTAAAAACCAATCAGTTAAAGTCTGGGTATATTTGACATGCGCTGGGTTAAGAACTGGCTGGAGGGCTGGGCCCAGAGAGTGGTAGTGAATGGTGCCACTTCCAGCTGGTAGACAGTCAGTAGTGGTGTCCCCCAGGAATCAGTGTTGGGCCCCATCTTGTTCAATATCTTTATTGATGATATGGAAAAGAGGACTGAGTCCATCATCAGTAAGTTTGCAGATGACACCAAGCTGGGGGCAGGTGTCAATCTGTTAGAGGGTAGGAGGACAAATCATTGGAGCAAATTTTTATATTTGCTCCAATGATTTGCCATAGAGTTTCTTCCACGTGTCAATCAGTAGGACAACCGACACAAAGTTTTTTGCCCTTCAAACCTGTTTTAGTCTTTCTCATGATTACTTATACTTATATATACAAATTAATTTAACATATCTAGGCAATTTCTGCTCTATGGATAGAATAATATTTTTTTTTCGCTATCCAGCTTGCCCTTTTTTATTTTTCCTTTGATGTGTAGTAATGAGGTGGTACAGGGGAAATGTCTTTAATCAGTTGCTGAAACTTATAGTGCTATCAGGATTGCACATATCTCAAAACACTTCATCACTGTCTCTTTTCAGTGTTCATAATTCTGATATATCTGGTGTATCAGTGTTGTGTCATTCTATTACATTAAAGAATCTAACATAAAACTGAACACAGTGAAATGATGAAATGTAGGCCTGCTTCAGAAAATATAAAAAGATAATACACTTGTTTTCATCTGGGAAAACTGCTATTAATTCATTCTGTGGTTTCACACTGTTAGAAGGAGAGCTAGACAGGTAAACAGGTAGACTACAGGTAGAGAGAGGCAGGTAAACCGACAGACCAAACTCGAACACACCTTACGTGGGGAAATTCAGCTCAGGTTTCTTATCTTAGGCTGCCCACTTGAAAACATAAAATGAAGCAGAAAAATTTATTGTCTTTTTTAATTGAAAAAAAGATAAGAGAAAATTTTACTTTAGGCCTCTGTTTCTAGAGTTTTGTATATATATGTTTGTATATCCCTATTTTATTTTTGTTCCAACTGCAGTTACCTTTTAAAGTCTTCAAGTCTACCTTCCATTGAAGTTGCTGCTTTCATTCATACTTCATCTTGCCTAAATCGAGATATATTTCTAGTGAAAATTATTTTACTGCAGTCAAAAGTCCAACTATAATCTATCTAGCCTCTTTGAGTTAGTTTTTATTTAGCTGTTCCTGTAGTTCTGCATGTCAGTGCTCAGCTGCACTTCTGTCACAGTATTTATTTCCCCTTTTTCCCTCCTTTGGCAAGGTTTACGGCCCACACCAAACAGCAAAGCTACCTGGCTGTTCTATCTGATAACAGCTTTCATACTATTCCAGAGTCACACGAGTGCCAACCATGTCTTTGTCTGCAGCCAAGACACATAAAAATGGCTTAGGTAATTTAACATCAGCAACATAAGCATTGGATATTGGCAGATTCTAAATATGGATTCATATACAGTTATTAATCCACACAGTTGCTAGTAGTGAATCTAGAAAACTTCAGAAAATACCATCAGGCAGGGCAAAGGACTGTATCATATATAATACAGTTTTGTCAAAAGTTTATGCATGGAGAGTGTGTTTATTGCCCACTCCAGTGACTGACTGCAAAACAGATTTATTCTGAGTCTAGGGTCATTACTTGACAGCCTGGGAGAAAAAGCAACAGCAGAAAAATAAAATCCATGTAAAACTTGCACCTCATTAATTGTTCACCTTCTTAATTCTTACACAAATTATGCATGACTGTTGAGTCAAAAATCACAACTGATTATGCTTTTTCTCACACACACCCCTTGTCACTTTTCTGCCATGATCCAGCCTGATAAGAGCAGTCTGCAGTCATTTTCCTGTTATCCTGTGTTTTCTTATTATTATTTGGTACAAGGTGTCCTTTTTTTTTTTCCCTTTCTTTTTTCTTTTTTTTCTTTTTTTCTTTTCATTTTTTATTTTTAATTTTTCTTTTTTCTTCATTTTTCTTTTTTCTTTTTTTCTTTTTTGACATTGCCTTGAAAAAATCCTCTTGAACATATTAAAGAGAAGAAGGAAAGGGTCTTAGCAAAAGCACAATTTCGCCTGTCCCCAGGAAGTGTTTAAGATCTTCAAGACATTTCTTAAGCCTTTAAAAATGAGAATAAGGTATAATTGGTTTAGTTAATTAAAGAATTATCATTTATTAAATTAATCATCAAAGCCATTCATGGGTTAACAGCACTAGCTGAAATCATAACTTTGGGCATTTATCTCTGGGCTTATATATACAGGAATCACAGTTACTGATGTTGTTCGGTTGACAATTGTTTTCTTTACCTTGAACTCCATTGTGGAATAAATAAGGTCAAATAGATCAAGTGTCATAGACCAGAATGTGTGTGACTGATGAAAGAACATAGCTATTGATTCACATTGGGCAGAAGTATTTTTTGTGTTAAAACCTTGGCATCCCCATTCCTTGAAAAGCCAGTTTCACTGTGCTATTTAAGACTGTCCAATATGCCACTGAAAGAATGCCAGATGCTAGTCACCCAGGGGACTAAATCTTTCCAAAATAATATTTAATGACTTTATAGATTTACTTATATGTTTATATAGCAGCTGCAACTCATTTCTAACAATCTTTTCTCTAGGTCATCTTTTTATTAATATGTACATACAATACCAATTACCTTCCATAACACTTGAAATAGGAACAGTAAATGTATGTATAACTCATCAATGAAATGACACAGATATTTCTAGTGATGCTTGCTCTATATTTTTCTTTCTTCCTTTTCTTTCTATTGTGTCCATTCATCTTGATATAGATCCATTCAAATCACAAACTCTTGAGGGTAAGATCTGTGACCTTAATTTGTCTCTGAAGAGCCTAGCCTACTGTTACATAGATAGTGAAGAACATTACTTTTCCCCAGACCTGTGTAACCCTCAATACAACCATTAACTTGGCTTAAACTGTGTCATCACAGTGGCCAGGCTAAAAAGACTAAAATGACAACTAGACTTGAAGATTCCATCATGGAGGGAAATAGTAGAGAGCCAAAGCTCAGTAATCACTATGCAATATAATTCAACAGTAAATATCCCAGACCTATAAAAATATCAAAAAGCCTAAATGCTATTTCAATGGCTTTAAGGAAACAACTATCATGTGGATGCAGATCTGCAATAACATACTGGAAGCATTAGACTCTAGATACGTTAAACTAATGGGTATTTAACATATCAATCTGGCACACTTCAGTGAAAAACTCTCAGGTATAATTTGATTTAATACCTTTGTGAGTGAGAACAGAAGCAATATTGTTCATTTTGATCAGTGACAGATCAAATGGAAAATAAAAACTGTCTGCATGAAGCTTTAATACTTTCATACACTTAACACCCCTGACTTCACACCTGGTAAAATTCTCACTGCTCACCTTAAAATTTGGAGTGCTGTTGGCAAAGAGTATGAGGCTTAAGAAAGCACATGGCATAGACTAACCTCCCTGGCTTTCTAAGGCCCCCCTCATAGCCTTCCTTGACCTCCTGTTAAGGAATACATCTCCTCCCACTTTGAGAAATTCTGCTTAGTAATCCAGTTAGACATTTTTTAAGCAGGTGTCACTTAAGAAACTGATAATGAGTTTTCACCTTTCCTTGTAAAATGACGTGCCTGTGAGATATGTGAATGGGATAACCGTCCTGAGCTTTGATATGAAGCACCACAGCAAGCGGCTTCTCCTCCCTAACCTATTCAGACATTCCTTAAGGAATGACAGTTGGAGTAGAAGGGGAACAACTGAGACAGAAGAGTAAAGAACATGACCGAGGTCTATTTCCTACAAAACCTCAATTATTGGAACATTTGGGGAGGGGGGGTGTGTGTGTCAGAATTTATTAGGCTTACGCAGAATGGGCAACCTGAAGTAAAATGGTGTCATATATCTTGTTAAATCATCCTTGTTGCATATATATTATCACACCTTTCACTGAGTCTCTACTTGGGTTAAATTAACAATCAAAACCCCAGCCAAACAGTCTAAAACAAACAAACAAACAACTACAATTAAACAAACAAACAAACAAAACAAGAGCTACAACAAAAAACAACCAGGTAATTAAACAAAACACAATAAAGGGAAAGCCAACAAAATTTAAAAAATAAACCAAAAAATACCCCAAAAACCTGAATACCTGTGTGCTGAAAAGAGACTTCATTAAGGCAATTATATTTCATTTGCAGTATTAAAATTCATTGCCAGCTACTGAGACTCTTTAGTCCAACACCCTTGTCTTTGCCATCCCAAGAAAGAAAGAATTGTAAAGACAGAATTGTACAAACAGAAGATAGTACAATATTACCTGCATCTTCATGTACGAGGTAGCAAACATGCAACGGTATACACACACCTAAAACCTCTAGAGTGAATATTAAAAAAAAAAAAAAAAAAAGGTTTTGTCCACAACAAAATTGAAAAATATTTTCATCAGGTTTTCAGAATAATCATAGTGTCAATGAAAATATCTTATTTCAAACATATCCTTTTGGGATGACATATTCAGTGTCTTTTTGCTGGTGTTTAATGTCATGAACCTGTTATGAACTCTTCTTTCATCCTTATAACTAAGGGAACAACTAGATGACTAGGTAATGTACTATATAGTGTGATGGGACTTTCCCCTCAAACACCTCCCTTCTATTTCACTTTCTTTCTGTGACTGATTTTCATGATTTTTTGTCTGACCTTGAGGAGCAAATTTCACAACTGCACCATGGAAGTTTACAAGACATCAGGGCTTTTAACTCTAAGTGTAGCACTTATGCATCCCACCTAAGTTATCTGGTAGTTCGAAGAAATAAATTGCTTTTGCTGGGTTCTTAAATAATATGATTTGCATGCTTGAAATGAGATCACCAAAGTAATTGTACAATATTGCTTGCCATTACAGTCATTATAAACAGGCAGCTGTAGGATCATTCTCACGGAAAACTTTCCTGCTGAGTTTTCATGGAATAAGTGCACAAAATTCAGTTCTGAAAAGATTTTGAATACAATGAATTTGCCATTCACTGACTGTCTGATGATGATTTGCTTGTTAATTGGGATTTTAGGCTTAGAGAAACCTTAACAAATGTGATTGCTAAATTCTGCCTCCCTCTTTGCAAGCTCTGTTTACAGGTATAAATTCTTTTCATTGTGCAATAATCCAGTGGAGATATGTCATTGGGAAAATACAGTGTTACTCATTTTTATGAGATTTCCAAAGGTATTTTCAACTTCATTGCACGACAAGAATATGTTAATTTAATTTATAAAGGTTCTTAAATATATACTTAATTTTAAGAACATACTTAAATCGTAATATTTTATTAGTGGTTTTAGCAAGTAATTAAATGTAAGTAGCATTTTCCCATCCACCAGTGTCCTAGAAAGCTACCTGTTAAGTAGCTAATTATTTACATTGATGGGGGGAGACTCAGACACAGAGATCTACCTAAATAATTAAACTCAGGTGCAGAGTATTTAACTAGTGTTTCATCTAGGAGCCAATCATTTGTCTGGCATAAACCCTACCATAATTATCATTATAAAAAGTCTGGGGTGAATTAAGAAAACTGTGTCCAGCAGGTTGAAGGAGATTGTTCTCCCCTCTACTCTGTCCTAGTGAGACTACATCTGGAATACTGTGTCCAGTTTTGGGCTTCCCAGTTCAAGAGAGACAGGGATCTGCAGGAGAAAATCGAATAGAGAGCCACAAGGATGATTAAGGGAGTTGAGCATCTCCTCTATAAAGAAAGAATGGGACCTGGGGCCAATTAGTCTTAAGAAGACTGAGAGGGGATCTCATCAATCTCTATTAATATCCGAGGGGCAGGTGTCAAGTGGAGAGGGCCAATCGCTTTTCAGTGGTGTGCTGTAATAAGACAAGAAACAATGGGTACAAGATTGAATATAGAAGATTTTGCCTCAACATGAGGAGAAACTTATTTACAGTGAGGGTGATGGAACTGGAAGAGGCTGTGTAAAGGGGTTGTGGAGTTTCCTTATCTGGACACACTCAAAACCTGCCTGGATGCATTCCTGTGTGGACTACCATAGGTGATCCTGCTTTGGCAGGAGGGTTGGAATAGATGATCTCTGGAGATCCCTTCCAACCTCTGATGTTCTGCAATTCTGTGATTAGAATGGCATGCAAAACACATAGGATCCTATTTCAGACAGCCAGTGTTGACAAACTGGGGGCACACGTGGCAGTAAGAACACCCAAACTGCATTTGAAGATGGCCAGAAAAGACAGACCACCAGTATAAGTGGGAAAAAAAAGATTAGGAAAAAATTGCAGCTAGAATGAATCATAGAATCACTGAATCAGTCAGGGTTGGAAGGGACCACAAAGATCATCTAGTTCCAACCCCCCTGCCATGGCCAGGGACACCTCACACTACATAAGGCTGGTCAGAGCCTCATCCAGGCTGGCCTTAAACAACTCCAGGGATGGGGTTTCCACCACCTCCCTGGACAATCCATTCCAGGCTCTCACCACTCTCATGGTGAAGAACTTCTTCCTCACTCCAGTCTGAACCTCCCCACTTCCAGTTCTATTCCATTCTGCCTAGTCCTGTCACTACCTGAGATCCTAAAAAGTCCCTCCCCAGCTTTCTTTTAGGCCCCCTTCAGATGCTGAAAAGTCGGAATAAGGTCACCTCGGAGCCTTCTTTTCTCCAGAATGAACAGCCCCAACTCTTTCTGACTGTCCTCACAGGAGAGGTGCTCCAGCCCTCTGATCATCCTCATGACCCTTCCCTGGACACATTCCAGCATGTTCATATCCCTCTTGTAATAGGGGCTCCAGAACTAGACTCAGTACTCCAGGTGGGGTCACACCAGAGCTGAGTAGAGGGGGAGAATCACCTCCCTCAACCTGCTGGCCATACCTCTCCAGATGCAGCCCAGGATCTGGTTGTCTTTCGGGGCTGCAAGTGCACATTGACAGCTCATGTTGACCTTCTCATCCACCAGCACCCCCAAGTCCCTCTCCTCAGGGCTGCTTTCCAGCCAGTCACTGCCCAGCCTGGATTTGTGCTTGGGATTGCCTCGACCCAGATGCAGGACTCTGCACTTGATTTTGTTGAACCTCATGAGGTTGGCTTGTGCCTACCTCTCCAGCCTGTCAAGGTCCCTCTGGATGGCATCCCTTCCCTCCAGCATGTCTGCTGCACCACACAGCTTGGTGTCATCAGCAAACTTGCTGAGGGTGCACTCAATGCCACTGTCCATGTCACCAACAAAGATGTTGAACAAGACTGGTCCCAGGACTGATCCCTGAGGGCCTCCACTTGTCACTGGCCTCCACTGGGACATGGAGCCATTGACAGCCACTCTTTGGGTGTGGTTATCAAGCCAGTTCTTTATCCATCTCGTGGTCCACCCATCAAACCCATGTGTCACCAGTTTGGAGAGCAGGATGTGGTGTGGGACAGTGTCGAAGGCTTTGCTCAGGTCCAGGTAAATGACATCAGTTGCTTGCCCCTCATCTATTAATGCTGTCACTTGTTCATAGAAGGCCACCAGGTTTGTCAGGCAGGATTTGCCCTTGGTGAAGCCGTGTTGACTGGACCAAATCACCTCTTCACTATTCTTCTGTCTCAGTAGTGCCTTCAGGAGGATCTGTTCCATGATCTTACCAGGCACAGAGGTGAGACTGACTGGCCTGTAGTTCCCTGGTTCTTTCTTCTTACCCTTTTTGAAAATAGGAGTAATGTTTCCCCTTTTCCAATCAGTGGGGACTTCTCTCAGGACCCTTTCAGTCCCATGGACTTGAACACTTTCAGGTTCTTCAGGTGATCACAAACATGATCTTCACTTATGATGGGCAGTTCTTCCTTCTGGTTCTTGCCATTAGCTTCTATGACTATTCCAGGAGTGTGGCTGGAGGCTCTTGCAGTGAAGAATGAGGTAAAGAAGTCATTGAGAACCTCAGCCTTTTCCAGGTCACTTGGGACCATTTCACCTGTTTCCTTTCTGAGGGGGCCTTTACCATTATTATCCCTGTAGAAAATCTTAGTGTTCCCTTTAACCTCACTGGCTAGACTCAATTCGAACTGTGCTTTGGCTTTCCGAACCGGGTCTCTTGCTGCTTGGGCATCTTCCTTATATACTCCCCATTCTAGTGGTCCTTTCCTCCACTCCTTGTAGAGTTTCCTTTTCAGTGATAGTGTGTCCAGCAGCTCCTTGCTCATCCAGGCAGGCCTCCTAGCATTCTTCCCTGCTTTTCTCTTTGTTGTTGTACATTGCTCCTGGACACAGAAGAGGTTATCCTTGAATACTGACCAGCTGTCCTTGGCCCCTCTTCCCTCTAGGGCTTTGTCCCACGACACTTTGGCTAGCAGATCCCTGAAGTTATCAAAGTCTGCATGCTTCAAGTCCAGGATCATAAGCTTAGAATATGTCCTCCTGGTTGCCCTGAGGATCTTAAATTCAATTGCTTCATGGTCACTGCAGCCAAGGCTGCCTCTGAGCCTCACATTGGTTACCAGCCCTTCCCTCTTGGTGACAACAAAGTCCAGCATAGCACCTTTTCTTGTTGGTTCCTCTACCATTTGGAGGAGGAACTTGTCATCTATGCAATCCAGGAACATCCTGCATTGCTGGTGCCTTGCTGTGTTGTCCCTCCAGCAGATGTCAGGGTGGTTGAAATCCCCCATGAGGACCAGGGCTTGTGACCTGGAAGCTGCTTCTATTTTCCTGTGGAGGGCCTCATCTGCTTGGTTCTGCTGGTCAGGTGGCCTGTAGCAGACCCCTACAGTAACATCTTCCCCTGTCTTGCCTTTAATTTCAACCCATACACTCTCAACCAGCTCATCATCTTTTCCCAGGTGGAGTTCCACAGATTCCAGTTGCTCACTGACATAGCGAGCAACACCTCCTCCTCTCCTTCTCTGCCTATCCTTCCTAAAGAGCTTGTACCCATCTATCCTTACATTCCAGTCATGGGTATCATCCCACCAAGTTTCAGTAATAGCCAGTATGTCATGGCATCCCAGCAGCACAGTGGTCCTTAATTCATCTTGTTTGTTGCCCAAGCTGTGTGCATTTGCATAGCGGCACTTCAGAATGTGTTGGAGGTTCATCCATCGTGCCATTGAGGTTGAGATCTGAACATGGATGTTGTCTTGATGTCTTCAGAGTACATCTTCCAGACACAACAGGGATGGGAAACACAAAAATCAAGGTCTTGGAGCTGTGAAATAACTGGCTAAAGCTGGGAGACTGGTATTTACTGAAGTCTACCTATGAAAAGAGCATTTCCAATGCAGAAGGAGATGGAGCGATGGGGTGGCTATGAAATTCTTTTGCTTCCTCTTAATTCTGCAGCACCACATGCTGTGTGCCTTCCCAGTGCATCGAGTGTGACTGTACCCTGATCCCACATGCCAGCCTGTGAGTCCAACATCAGGCTTTGAGTGTCTCCCACAGTTTCAGAAACACTTTCAGTTCCAGAAAAGGGACATAAGGCTTGGGAAAGGTGCCCATAAGTAGCCACATGTGACAACACATCAGAGATTCCTGAAAGCAAGAAAAGATCAGTCAAGTATAGAGGGTTAGCAGAGGAGAAACCACTGGAATTCCTGGCAGAGATCTTTATGTCTCTCTCCTTTTGAAAGGGGAAAACTAATTTCTTTGTTATAGCATGTGTCCCAGGATACAGTCTTCGCTGCAGAGTCCCTTTACATCACTGTTGCGGGACAAGCCCAGTCTCTGGATTTCCTCCAGGGTTTCAAGGCACAAAGAATAATTTTACCTCAGTCCCTGTCTGACAGTGTCTGTTTTGGAGATGGAGAAACTGAGTCTCAGTGATCTTAAACAGTTCACCCAAGGTCAGTAGAAAAGGCAAAAACAGAACCCAAGAGGCCTGCTTACCCCTTCCCTCTGCTGTAACCATTACATCCCCCAAACAAGAATGAATCCATTACGACAGACTCATATAATATCTAAGGTCAGGAGGAAAAAAAAAATGAAGAAGAAGGGAAGAGAAGCTGTAAATAAGCACATAGGATAGAGATACACATTTCTCTTTAGAGCAATAAATCTTTCCAAAAGGAAGCAGGTTAAAATTCTTTATGTTAAAAAAATGAGGTTCACCGTGACTCCAAATTTCAGTTCGATTTTTAGCTGAGGCATTTTTTTTCTTTATCAAACACTTGGTGCTGTAATGTGATAAGGGCTCCATACAGACCATAAAACTAATTTATCATCTGTAAGGTGTACAAAGAAAATGGTAACTGCCTGCTTGTCTACTTGACATATGAGGTCATTTTTGCTGCTAGCTTTCTAATACTGAGCAATTTTATCAGCTATTTATATACATTAATTGTAGGCACCCATATGCTCACTGTTGTATTTAATAATGCATTGAATTGAATATGCATTCCTTAAATTTCAGCATGCCATGTGCATCTTTTATTTAACTGTTTGGTTTGCCTATTAAAGCCTATTATTTAGCTCTGCTGTGTAACGCTTCCTTTCTCAAGTGGATTTATGTTTCTTTAAATCTTTCTCACCATATTGGAAGGCAGTGGCACGAATAAGGCTGTCTCTCTCTTCCCAAAGGAACAATAGAAAAACAAGCAAAATAAGGGCCAATCCACTTAATAATACTAAATAAAAAGGGTGACTCAATGAGTCTCTTTCCTCAAGTAATGGCAATGCAGTTGTGCTTTATGATGTTGTGGTGATTTGGACCTGGCTGGGGACCAAATGCCCACCAGAACCACTCTATCACTCCCCTTCTTAGAAGGACAGGGGAGAGGGGAAAATATAACAAAAGCCAGTAATAAGGCAGGAGTAATTTAATAATAAGAAGAAGCACAAGCAAAAGGTTGTGCATGGAAGCAAGAGGAAATAGAGATGTTACTCTCTACTTCTCATCAGCAGATGGTGGCCGGTCATTCCTGGGAAGCACGGATCTACACATAGAGGTTTCTCTGGAGGACAGATGCCATGGATGAATATTCCCACACTTCTTTCACTTAGTTCTTATATCTGAGCTGATGTTATATGGCATGGAATAGCCCTTTGGCCAGGTTCGGACAGCTGGCTCAACAGTGTCCCCTCCCAAGATCTCATTCACTCTTCAGCATAGTCTTGGGGTGGTAAAATGTTGGAAAAGCACAGCCTGGGAGTTTGTTCAGCAGTAGCCAAAACACTGCTGTGTTATTAACACCCACCTTCAGCATTGCAAAACACAGCTCTGGAAGGATGCTCTGAAGAGAATTAACTCTAGCGCAGCCAAACCCATTCCACATACAGACAGATGTGGTTCTCTAATAATATAGGGAGGGAATTAAAGAACAGGCGTGAATCTGGTGCCAGCTCATCCAACATTAAAGCTACTGCTGATGGAAGCAAGGGCAGAAGGTCAGCTGAACTGCAGACAAACACCTGCAGTATCCTTATCTGAAAGGTGTACAGGGGACAAGAAAGATAGAGCAATAACATGTATTTATACAAATTAACTCTGAACTGCCTTACTCTCCAGTGTTTCACTGTTGATAAATACCTCCATAAGCATGTAGAAATGAAGATTTAAAAAAAAAAAACAAACAACATTTGTAAACAGCACCTCTGGAAGCAATGGATCTTCCTCAAAGACCTCTTTCTCTGGTGTAGCTGCCTGCTTGATTTTACCTTTCAAATTGCTATATTCAAATAAAGTCATATTCAAATATGACTTTATGTTCGGTCTATAGGAACAACAATTATTACATCCCTTTGCCAAGTCAGTTAAGCTTGATAAAGAATCTAGAAGAGAAGGGCTGTCCATTCTCTTTCATTGTGCTGGGAAAAATGGTAGCTCCTCATGCTTGTGAGAAAAAGGACATCCCGAGAAAGACCTTTGCAAATAGGTCACCTTTCTGTAAGAATCCCAAACCTGTTTCAGGGCAAAAAAGGATTTAGGAGCTGGAGATACCTGAGTTATTGAAATGGTGTTCTGAACATTGCATCCTAAACTGGATAGTATGCCTGTTGCTGCCTTTTCAGAACAAGCTGAGAAGCCCCCACCCATGTATCCTACACACTGTGATGCCATCAGTTAAAAAGGAGCTGTTGCTAGCCTCAGAGATGTACTCTAATGATTTCAGGAGATTTGAATTTTAATTTCCTGCTCATATTTCCAAGGAGCAAAGGAAGTGACACACACTTGTCTTCAGGCAGCCACAGATTTCTTATTACATTCAAAAACATAGCAAAAAATGTATTGTGGGAGTAGGGACAAGTTTCCTCTTTATGATTTCATCTTTGTTACTCTCCTTCAAGTTCTCTTAAACTCGATAATCCAAAGTTGCTCTTTAAAAACTTCACAAATTATGTCTTAATAGAAAATGCATTTCCCAAAATCTACATTTCCAGGTTGTGCTTTTGAAAAAATTCTCTAGTAATTGTGGTTGTCTTTGTAAAAACCTGTTATTGTCTTCTACCAGGTAACTGAAAGTGGAGTTTGTGAGTGTGATGGAGAGGTTATTAATTTATGAATTATGAAATATGAAAAATATTTTTGTTAATTATTAAAAATATTAATAACCAATTAATCACTTATATATAGATAGATTCTAGTGCATGATTGTGAAAATACATCCCATAACTGGTTTAGTATGTATAATTTGACCCCATTAGAATATTTACTGAATTAATTTCTGATTAAGGGAATGAAGGGTGCAGTTCTGCTGTTTGTCTGCCAGATGGCAACTCGACAAGAAGCTTGGCAGATTTAACTGTATACAGAGATCTACCAGGCTATCAGAGGCAATTCAAGCTAGAATGTCATGTGGCTAGGTGTGGGTGCTTTGAACTGAAAGTTAGCGAGTGTTTCACACGTGAGAAGATACACTGTGTCTTTCTTTGTAGCGAAGCAAGTTGCTGGGTGACGCTGGCTGCTCGCTGGCTGCTCAGGGCAGGACCAGGGCTGGTCCGTACTAGGCAGGGGAATGCTCCCAGGGCTGAGGCTGCAGCTGAGTGGCTGGCGAGCCATGGTGGGGCTTCCCTCTGAATGGCGACTTTCTTTCTCCTCCTGCCTCTGAGGAAGGGGTGAGACTTTCCTCTGATCTGCAGCTTCCCTTGGCAGGATGGTCCCACGGTGCAACTGCAGCAGCCGGCGGTGGGCAGGGCTGGTCCTGGGGGAGTGGTCCTGCAAGGTGGGGCCAGGTCCTTTCGGATCGGCCCTCACAGGGTCAGCCCGCATTGCAAGGCAGAGCAATAGACTTCAGGGAAGGAATATGGCTACATGGAGTGGCGCTTCCCGTCAGCTCAGGTTAGACTAGCAGGCAATGCTGAATCTCATCAGTGACTGCTCCCTGTTTAAGGTTATGAGGCAGTCCTTGGCTTGAACTCAAAAGAGAGGATGGGACTCTCTCTGTCTCTTGGGAAGTCCCAACTTTTGCTGCCCAGACGGCATAGGGCTGCAGAGCAGCGAAGCAGGTGGCTCCATTTGTCTCCCGCAAACATCAGGGCCACATGGGGCGGCTGAGCATGGTTTCTGTTTATGCAAGCCAGTACACAAGAGGTCGTGGCTGCTCTGTCTGCTGCTTAGAGCTGTAGCAGATGTTGAAATGGCAGACTTGGGCTAGCCCTTCCCCCTTCTGTGCTAAATCTTACCCTGGGGAGTCCAGTCCTCTTTAAGACATGGCATGCTCTTCTTCCTATCCATTGGGACTGCGTTTTTGATGCAAAACTGAGCGCAAACTGAGGCACAGCAGCCTTCCCAGGGTACTGACTTCTTCCTGGGTTGCAGAGGTCGCTAGTATGAATGCATGTGGGAGTGAGAAGACTTATAGGCAATGTCTTAAGCGCTGTGAGCTTACAAAGCTTGGGCAGTGAGAGAGAGCAAAGTGAGAGCATGCAAAGCTCTGGAGAACAAAAGGAGAGACCAAAAGGAAGGAGTGACTTGTTTACAAGTGGGGCAATACTTATAAGTTTCTCGAGGCTGGATTTTGGCCAATGGGCATTCTCATCAACAACCTGCTTTAGCCTATAGAAAGGTTAAAGCTGGAATTATGCCCTTAAATGGAAGGAGCATGAGCACTTCCTGTGATGGGTGCATGTAGTTGCTTACCCCTTACAAGGCAGATTGGTATTGTTTTGCCATCTGGCTCGCGTCTGGGCCTTTGTCCCCTTCTCCAGAAAGGAGGGTTGAAGGCGGAACTTCCCTAAACATGTTGGGACAAGTGTTCCGGTATTTGGGGGCATAATTCTGGTCATATGATGCCTTAACCACAGTGGGCAACAGGTCTGAAACAACAGAGATGCTTTTTGACAGCTGAGTACATTGATGATCCTTTCCAGAGAACATAGTAAGAGCTTGCAAGTGCCTCTGGGCTCCACTAGCCTTCAGCCTTGTATGTCATACTCAAACAAACTTCTGGCTTAAGTCTGTGTGTGATTAAGTGATGAAGAGGAACTTTCTCTTCTAGGCATTCTCTTTAGTGTATTAAAGGGATTTTCATCTAAATATTTTTTATTTAATTTACTGTCCATGAAAGATGCTGACAAATAGCCTTTGCCTTTGTGCTGGTTTGAGGCCAGCCAGAACATCTCTTGCCCCGAAAGGGACAAAAGAATGACACACGCAAACGGATTGGAGAGTGATGGAAAAAGTTAAAATGGAAAAACGAATTGGTGAAGCTACAGAAAACTACAAACTACAAAGCATAGTGGAAAAGAACATCCTAAAGCATACAGAATCCCCTCACAGGATTCCCAAAAGCTTCCCAGTCCTCCCTTCCTCCCACCTGAGGGTCTACCCAACCCCTCAGGGCTCTTCCTTCCCCCCCCTCCTACTGCTAGGCAAGTCTCAGGCTGGCCAGGTCTGAGACTGCCCCCCCTCCATTCTCCTCCTGGCATTAGGCCTAGACAGGCCTAAGAGGCCTTGAGGATACTCCCCTGGCATTACCCGATAAGAGAGGACATCTCCCATGGGAGCAGAGGGAAGAAAGAGGAAGAGAATGACTCTGCAGATGGCCTTATAGGGCGCAGGATTTATGGGTAGAAATACGCCATTTCCTGTGTCCACCCCTCTGGGTGGGCACCCAGGACACCAGAGGTGTATCTCATGTAGCAGTGGCAGGGGGCACCCAGCCTAAACTGCCACATTCCACCCCTTATTTCATACCCATAATTCCTGCACCCAAAACATATCATCAAATCAGAACAGTCCTTAGATGACGTCTGGCAAAGTCCAGGTCCTCATCTGGGCATCCTTCCGAAGAGTCTCTCGGGCTCAGGTAACAGTTCATTCCAGCTCTTCTCCCTCATTGGTGGAACCTCCCAGCGATGCAGAGTTCATTCTTCTGCACGGTGAACTCTTCATGGATCTGATGGGCATCCTGGCCACCTGGAAACAACCTCACAACTTCTCAGTCACGGACCTTTCCCAACGCAAGTGCTGATCGCTTCCAGGCGCAGGCACGCCGCCGCGCGCAGGCACGCCGCCGCGCGCAGGCACGCCGCCGCGCGCAGGCACGCTGCCGCACCTTCTGAGCGATAAGCGCACCGAGGCGTGGAGGCATCCGGCTACACAGCCCTCCCCCAGAGAGGGAGTGGCTGCACTGCAACCCGCCGAGAAGAGAGGCGGAGCCAGGTGCTTAGGCGCCATTTTCGGAACGCGTCCGAAAGTCAAGGGAGAGATAACAGCGAGAGCCGCTGTCACCTTTGCAGCCGCGGTACAGATCAAAACCGCCGCCACCCTTCGGGCCACACGAGCGGCTTTTCCAGCCAAAGCTATACTCGCTCCCTGGGCCCTCAGAAGCAGCTTTTGAACTGGAGCCACCGCCCGCCTTCTTGAGTTGCGGGAGCCACCGCTCACCGCCCCGCTGCGGCTAGCCCCCACCGCCGCAGGACAAGCCGACCCTGGTCTGCTTCCGACTGTCCCTCCCCCTTCCTCGGCTCTGCGCCGCTCTGCTCGCCGCTGGCGCCGCGGGGAACAAAAGGGAAAGGGACAGGCACCGCATTCTTAAGCTTTTCCCCCGAAGCAAATGGCTACAAAATCACCGCTGCCGCTTGGAAGGGCAGACGGGATTCTACGCCACCGCCATGCACCAGGGCGTCCCCTCGGAACCCACAAAACGCTCACACGATCGCGCCAGCACAAAGCCTTGAGCCCAGCCACCAGAAACAACAACGCCCAGATACCATTTTAACTTTTCCACCCCTGCACCTCTCCAAACCAACCTGCAGAGCCCCGCAGGAACCATCCTCTGCTACCAAAAATCTGTGCTGGTTTGAGGCCAGCCAGAACATCTCTTGCCCCGAAAGGGACAAAAGAATGACACACGCAAACGGATTGGAGAGTGATGGAAAAAGTTAAAATGGAAAAACGAATTGGTGAAGCTACAGAAAACTACAAACTACAAAGCATAGTGGAAAAGAACATCCTAAAGCATACAGAATCCCCTCACAGGATTCCCAAAAGCTTCCCAGTCCTCCCTTCCTCCCACCTGAGGGTCTACCCAACCCCTCAGGGCTCTTCCTTCCCCCCCCTCCTACTGCTAGGCAAGTCTCAGGCTGGCCAGGTCTGAGACTGCCCCCCCTCCATTCTCCTCCTGGCATTAGGCCTAGACAGGCCTAAGAGGCCTTGAGGATACTCCCCCGGCATTACCCGATAAGAGAGGACATCTCCCATGGGAGCAGAGGGAAGAAAGAGGAAGAGAATGACTCTGCAGATGGCCTTATAGGGCGCAGGATTTATGGGTAGAAATACGCCATTTCCTGTGTCCACCCCTCTGGGTGGGCACCCAGGACACCAGAGGTGTATCTCATGTAGCAGTGGCAGGGGGCACCCAGCCTAAACTGCCACAGCCTTCCTTCAGAATAGATGTCTAGCAATGTCTGGAAAAGCTTCTAATTTGTACTGGCCCATCCACCTATCTCTGCATGATATATGAGTATCTCTTCCATGGACAAAAATGGAATTGTAGAATCATAGAATCAATCAGGTTGGAAGAGACCTCCAAGATCATCCAGTCCAAACGATCACCCAGCCCGAACGATAACCCAGCCCTAAGCAATCAATTAGACCATGGCACTAAGTGCCTCATCCAGTCTTCTCTTGAACGTCTCCAGTGATTGTGACTCCACTCCCTGGGCAGCCCATTCCATTGGGCACTCACTCTCTTTGTGAAGAACTTCCTCCTAATATCCAGCCTAGACCTCCCCTAGCACGACTTGAGACTGTGTCCTCTCGATCTGCTGCTGGTTGCCTGGGAGAAGAGACCAACCCCCACCTGGCTACATCCTCCCCTCAGGTAGTTGTAGACAGCAATGAGGTCACCCCTGAGCCTCCTCTTCTCCAGGATAAACAAGCCCAGCTCCCTCAGCCTCTCCTCACAGGACTTGTGTTCCAGGTCCCTCACCAGCTTTGTCACCCTTCTCTGGACATGTTCTAGTACCTCAACATCTCTCTTGAATTGAGGAGCCCAGAACTGGACACAATACTCAAGGTGTGGCCTGACCAGTGCTGAGTACAGAAGAATAACTTCCCTTGAAATGCTGGCTACACTATTCCTGATACAGGCCAGGATGCCATTGGCTTTCCTGGCCACCTGGGCACATTGCTGGCTCATGTTCAGCCTACTATCAACCAGCACTCCCAGGTCCCTCTCTGTCTGGCCACTCTCCAGCCACTCTGTTCCCAGCCTGTAGTGCTGCTTGGGGTTGGGGTTCTGAAAAGTATGCAGGTACAACTTTTGAACTTAGGTAATTATACTGAATTGTTAAACAGCATATTTTATACTGAGATCTCAAAGCAACTTAAGAATACGCATTGTGATTCACTCACAGAAGAAAGTGAGGGATGAAAAGGGAAATACTTTGCTCAGTGCAACACAGCTGGCCAGCAGCATCTGTCTCAGATATTGCTCCAAAGAAGAAAAAGAATGCAACCCCTTGTGGCAGTTTAGGCTGGGTGCCCCCTGCCACTGCCGCATGAGATGCACCTCTGGTGTCCTGGGTGCCCACCCACAGGGGTGGACACAGGAAACGACGTATTTCTACCCATAAGTACTGCACCCTATAAGGCCATCTGCAAAGTCATTCTCTTCCTCTTTCTTCCCTCTCTGCTCCCACGGGAGATGTCCTCTCTTATCGGGTAATGCCGGGGGAGTATCCTCAAGGCCTCTTAGGCCTGTCTAGGCCTAATGCCAGGAGGAGAATGGAGGGGTGAGGGTAGTCTCAGACTTGGCCAGCCTGAGACTTGCCTAGCAGCTGGAGGGGGAAGAAAGAGCCCTGAGGGGTTTGGGTTTACCCTCAGGTGGGAAGAAGGGAAGGATTGGGAAGCCTTTGGGAATTCTGTGAGGGGTTCTGTATGCTTTGGGATACTCTTTGTCACTATGCTTTGTAGTTTGTAGTTTTTTTTGTAGTTTCACCAATTGCTTTTCCATTTAAACTTTCCATCACTCTCCAATCCGTTTGTGTGAGTCTCATTCTTTTGTCCCTTTCGAGGCAAGAGAGGATCTGTCTGGCCCCCAACCAGCACACCCCTTCATGAATTTTAACATGTTATCAAATCTGTGCTAGTCCTAGTGAGAACTTAAATTATTTTTTACCTTTTTCTTAGCTTTTATCTTTTATTAAATGAAACCTTTCCCACATCTGAGAAATAAGACATGTGAGTCAGGGCTTATTCTATATTCTCTACCACACAGTTCATAAGATCTGAACAACTCAGAGCTCTTCTCACTGCTTACCTTTTCTTGTTCACCTGTGCTTGGAAAGGTGCAAGTGAGCACACAGTCCTCTTCAATCCTCTATTCTTCCACACACAATCCACTTTGCTGGAGTTAAGGAGTAAGAGAGTTCTGATTTTCCTGCATGGACATGAAGCATGAATTGATATCTTTACCACAACTTCACTACACCCCAGAAAGCAATCTGTAAGATGAGAAATACAAGCAACTATTAGAAAGATTCTGCATTGTTTTAGGTAGTGAGTAATAAGAAACCATCACTGGGTGTTTATATGTATTGTGAGTCTTTAAGGATGGCTAGATAAAAAATTGTTAGAAGGGAAAAAAAGAAAAGAAAAAAACTGCTTGTCTCTCACAAGCTGCTAACAGCAATAACAGCAACCAGCCTCAGTAGAAATCTTCAAGAGAGGTTGCATTTCAACACAAGCCCCTGAAAGAAAGAGGCATCTTTAACAGGCAAGAGGGCAGCTTCTTTATTGTTAGATCTAGTTGTTGCTCCGTCCCTATTAACTCTCCCCACCCTCAGCTGTAAGGTCTTCTGCAGAAGTACTGATCATGCCTTAAATCCAGCTTTACATACAGAACTAAGATGGTTAGAAAACTGTGATGAATTCTCAGTATTTTAAATCAAACTCACAGGATTTGTCTTCACCCCTCAGTTTGAGCCTGCCTCTGACTGCTGTGGTCAGGGATATTGCTGGGGATTTAATGCTTTGGTCATACTAGACACCTTCTGTTACGATAGGTGAGGATTTGATTGGTGTCAATCATTCTCCAATCTGTCACACATAGTTTTCAGCTAGCATAACATTTTAAGGATCATCTTAATGAACTGGCTGTACTTCTATTGTCACCTGTCACTTCCAGCTCACTGCCATTCAGGTTTCCTTCTTTCACTGGTTTTCTTACATTCTCCTTCCCCTATTTCAATCCCAATATAAAATGCCTCCTTCTCTGCTTTCCCCTCCTGAGACATCTCATTTCTTAGGTTTCCAATTTCATGTTGGTAATTTCACAAGTCACCCCAATATCTTGCAGCATCATCTGTAAATTTTTCCAGAATTTTGATAGAAGTTTCTTAATTTAGGGGTCTATTTTTTTCAGGCTATCATGGAGAAGGAAACGTATATTGGTAGTTTACCATATCTGTAGGTCAGCATTAGCTATCATCTTGGATGATCAGTGATGGAAGAAGAGATCTTTTACCAAGATGAAAGACACCAAACAAATGATCTCAGTAAAATCTAAGCTAACAAGCATGTCTCTGAAAACAGCTCTGCTCTGTAAACCAATGTATATCAAAAACAATGAAAATACTGTTACAGTAGCAGGCTGCAACCATCTCAAAGGGGATATGCGATTAGTATAGAGTAACTCTACAGACCTTCCTTCAGTAGATACAGCAAGGTACTATATGTATATAAGCATACCTAAGGAAGCTATAGTAGCTATGGTAGCTGCAGTTTATATATGAATGTAACCAATGCAAAAACCAGGAAGAAAAATTAAGCAGAAACTGGAAATCTTAGAAGAAATCTAAAGTAGAAATAATCTTAGGCAGACTCAAAATCCAACTTAAACATCAACTTTTGTGACACCTGGTCTCATGTCAGAGATATCTGATTCTGAGGAGCATTGCAGATTTTTCCCAGCATCTAACATTGGGCTTGATCCTTCTTTCAGGTACATTGGTGGCCACTGCTCAAGGAGGGTAAAGTGTGACTTCTATGGTATATAGGATACATGATTATCTTTGCTGCTGTAGGGACAACCAATGGCAAGATTCAGCTATGTGTCGGTGTGAGCTGAAATTCCCCCCCCACCGACAATAACCAGGCTAGCTCAGTCTGGAAGCAAATGAAAAGCTGTATTTACAAGCAGATGAAATGCAATGAATATGTACAAATATACAAAATTCACAACATTTACAAATATATACAATCAATAGAAAAGCACAACCAAGCTCCCTTTGCTTCCCCCCAAGGGGACCCTCCCAAAGGGGGCCTCCCTCCCCCAGGAGCTTCCCCCCCAGACCCCCCTGGACAGAGAAGCAGAGTTTAGTTAGAGCAGAAGGTTGTTAACTTAGCTGCCAAGGTCAGTACGTGTTATCTTCAGCCAGAAGAGAAGAAGAAACAGCAGCCAGACAGCCCAGCAACTGCCCCCCACTGCCGAACGCAGAATGTGCAGAGTGCCTACTTTGTTTTGGGTAATAGTTCTTAAACATTTCTATCTATCCAATGGAAGTGTTTAGAACAATCGTTATTTTGCTTTCTTACACCCAATAGTGACTTATTTACATTCTTCCACTTTCTCTGTTTTGAACTTTGCAAGGAAAAATTAAAAAGACAGTTTCAAACCATCACAGTCCACCCCTTCTAAACAATTCCATTGGCTGCTACTATCATTTATCTAATCTAAAATAATATCTACAACAATAGGTGAATAAAGACCATAGTCCATTCCGGCTATCTCAGATGTAGATGATTCAAAAGAGTCAAATCACAGGAAAAACAGTAAACAGCTTGTTTCCTCGCAGATGGAGCGAAGAAAGGAACAGGGACTCTCAGGTGACTCAGGGCTCTCAGGGTTCGTGCACCGTAGATCTCATGGACTCTCCTCTTGGGCGCGATGCTGTATGTGCGCAACACTCTGAATTTAACCTCTCTCAGCCAAAGTTAGATTTCTTTGTGGAATACACTGAATTTCACCATTTTCTTGCATCACCCAATAGGTGTGACCAGGACCTTCAGCAGAAACCACCCCTCGGACAGGTTTGGCCTCTCCTGAAGGAGAAAATACCCAAACAGTTTTGCCTAACAGATTCTTTTCTCTGATAACAGGAACTCTATCACCTTCTTCCTTTCGCAACAAATCTGATTGGGCAGGTCCAGCTCGATTCACTGAACCTCTACTATTCACCAACCAGGTTGCTTGTGCTAAATGTTTCTCCCAGTTTTTCAAAGATCCACCCCCCATGGCTTTGAGAGTGGTTTTCAGCAAACCGTTGTAGCGTTCGATCTTCCCTGCAGCTGGTGCATAGTAGGGAATGTGGAATATCCACTCGATGCCGTGCTCTTTGGCCCAGTTTTTTACAAGATTGTTCTTGAAATGAGTTCCGTTGTCTGACTCAATCCTCTCTGGAGTTCCGTGTCTCCACAGGATTTGTCTCTCCAGACCAAGAATGGTGTTACGTGCAGTTGCATGAGGAACTGGATAAGTTTCTAGCCATCCAGTGCTTGCCTCTACCATAGTCAGCACATACTGCTTACCAGACCGAGAACGAGGTAGAGTGATGTAGTCAATCTGCCAGGCTTCACCATACTTGTACTTGGACCATCGGTCACCGTACCACAAGGGCTTGATCCGCTTTGCCTGCTTAATAGCAGCACAAATGTCACAGTCATGGATGACTTGCATGATAGCATCCATGGAAATGTCAATGGATCTGTCACGAGCCCATCGGTAGGTTGCATCTCTGCCTTGATGTCCTGACGAGTCATGGGCCCACCGAGCTAAGAACAGCTCACCTCGGTGTTTCCAGTCAAGATCAGGATCAGGATCAGAGCTTGTGTCTACTTGGGAAACTCTTGCAGCTAGATCTGCCTGATGGTTGTGTTGTTGTTCCTCTGTAGCTTTGCTCTTAGGAATGTGAGCATCGATGTGTCTCACTTTCACTGGGATTCTCTCAATGCGAGCAGCAATGTCTTGCCACAGATCTGCAGCCCAGATTGGCTTTCCTTTCCTCTGCCAGCCATTCTTCTTCCAGTCTTTCAGCCAACCCCACAAGGCATTGGCTACCATCCATGAGTCGGTGTAGAGATAAAGCTTTGGCCATCTCTCACGTTCAGCTATGTTAAGAGCTAGCTGGACAGCTTTTACCTCTGCGAATTGACTGGATTCTCCTTCTCCATCCCTCGCTTCTGCAACTCTGCGCGTTGGACTCCACACTGCAGATTTCCATCTCCGCTTGTTCCCAACAAGACGACAGGAACCGTCTGTGAACAAAGCATATCTCTTTTCATCATCAGACAGATCACTGTAAGGAGGAGCTTCCTCAGCACGAGTTACTCTCTCCTCTGGAGGTTTAGCACAGCTTGTGCCTTCTGGCCAGTTTGTGATCACCTCCACCAAACCAGGCCTTTCGAGATTTCCCATTCGAGCTCTCTGTGTTATTAGAGCCATCCACTTAGACCAGGTAGCATCTGTTGCATGATGTGGTGAAGAACCTTTGCCTTTGAACATCCAATTCAGAACTGGCAATCTAGGAGCTAGAAGAAGTTGTGACTCAGTTCCAATCACTTCAGAGGCAGCTTTCACTCCTTCATAAGCAGCTAAAATCTCTTTCTCTGTTGGAGTGTAGTTTGCCTCTGAGCCTCTGTAGCCACGACCCCAGAAACCAAGAGGACGTCCTCGTGTCTCCCCTGGAGCTCTTTGCCATAAGCACCAGGTTGGACCATTGTCACTCGCGGCCGTGTACAGAATGTTCTTAATGTTTGGACCAGTTCGGACAGGTCCCAGACCCATCGCTTGGACTACCTCTCGCTTTATCTGGTCAAAGGCTGCTTGTTGCTCAGGACCCCATTGGAAACTGTTTCTCTTTCGAGTCACATCATAGAGAGGTTTCACAATCTGACTGTATCCAGGAATATGCAGTCTCCAAAATCCCACTATGCCTAAGAAACGCAGAGTTTCTTTCTTATTGATGGGATTTGCCATGGTGGAGACTCTGTTTATCACATCCATTGGGATGTGACGGCGACCATCTTGCCACCGCACTCCCAGAAACTGGATTTCTCTGGCAGGTCCTTTCACCTTGTCTCGCTTGATAGCGAAACCAGCTTGCAAGAGAATGTCAAGGATTTTATTACCTTTCTCGAAGACTTCTTCAGCAGTCTCACCCCAGACGATGATGTCATCGATGAACTGAATGTGTTCTGGAGCTCCACCTTTCTCCAAAGCATCATGGATCACTGCATGGCAGATGGTTGAACTGTGGATCCACCCCTGGGGCAAACGATTGAATGTGTACTGAATGCCTCTCCAGGTGAAAGCAAACTGAGGCCTGCATTCCTCTGCTATGGGAATAGAGAAGAAAGCATTAGCAATGTCTATGGTAGCATACTGTGATGGTTTGAAACTGTCTTTTTAATTTTTCCTTGCAAAGTTCAAAACAGAGAAAGTGAAAGAATGTAAATAAGTCACTATTGGGTGTAAGAAAGCAAAATAACGATTGTTCTAAACACTTCCATTGGATAGATAGAAATGTTTAAGAACTATTACCCAAAACAAAGTAGGCATTCGGCACATTCTGTGTTCGGCAGTGGGGGCAGTTGCTGGGCTGTCTGGCTGCTGTTTCTTCTTCTCTTCTGGCTGAAGATAACACGTACTGACCTTGGCAGCTAAGTTAACAACTTTCTGCTCTAACTAAACTCTGCTTCTCTGTCCAGGGGGGTCGGGGGGGGAAGCTCCTGGGAGAGGGAGGCCCCCTTTGGGAGGGTCCCCTTGGGGGGAAGCAAAGGGAGATTGGTTGTGTTTTTCTGTTGATTGTATATATTTGTAAATGTTGTGAATTTTGTATATTTGTACATATTCATTGCATTTCATCTGCTTGTAAATACAGCTTTTCATTTGCTTCCAGACTGAGCTAGCCTGGTTATTGTCGGTGGGGGGGGAATTTCAGCTCACACCGACACACTTTTTATTTTTGGCGCTCCAACTCGGGGCTCGATTGCTTGTATGATTTATTCCTGCTCAGATTAGGAAGCAAAATGAAGCTGTTTTGGGTTCTGAGTCATTCTATTTTATCTATTATCAGTGTGATTGTCTACAGATGGGCCATTTCCTGCATGATAGACAAGATTGTGAGATATGTGGCATATAAGTCGTTTCTTTGGGTTAAGAACAAGTTACTGAATGCTGTTGAATTCTGTTGTGGTCTTATTGGGCTTAGAAGATATGGTAACTCAACTATGAATCTGCTAGCAGACACATTTGAGTTTGTTACTCCTCTTACAACTACAGAGGGTCTTTGGAACCAGTGGTACCCTAGATATCTTGTGCTAGCCTTAATTTTGTTGTTTCTTGGAATAATCATATGGCTGCTGATAGCACTGTGTCAAGAAAGACGTAAGGCTACTCACTCTTCCGACCTGCGTAGATGTAAGAAGAAACATAGAAAAGCTCAGAGAGGTTCGGAATTGGTTTCTGATTCTGATTATGGTGACCAGGAAATCACAGTTCAGGTTTGTGAGAAAGCTGCCGATAGTTTTGACTCAGAGCCAGCAGCAGTAGCTGCGGGACCTTTGCCAGAATCTGAGATAACAGACTCGGGTACACAGGCAGACATAGTTACACAGACAGACTCGGCGACACAGACAGACTCGATTACACAGGCAGAGAGGGGTGCACGGGCAGACAGGGGTACACAAACAGACACAGCTGCACAGAGAGAAATGGATGTGCAGACAGACATAGTTACACAGAGAGAAATGGTTGTCCAGGCAGACATAGTTACACAGAGAGAAATGGATGTGCAGACAGACATGGTTACACAGAGAGAAATGGTTGTCCAGGCAGACATAGTTACACAGAGAGAAATGGATGCGCAGACAGACATGGTTACACAGAGAGAAATGGTTGTCCAGGCAGACATAGTTACACAGAGAGAAATGGCTGCGCAGACAGACATAGCTGTGCAGGCAGACGCCATTAACGAGGCACAGTCTCCTCCTCCTCCCTCTGCTGCCCAGATGGACGCAGCAGTGGCTGCAGGATCTCAAAGCACACCTCCTACCAACCCTGCACAGACTCCCTCTGCTCCTGCTAACCCTGCACAAAATTCCTCTACTCCCTCCAACTCTGCTGTGAATGTGAAAGCCAATCCAGTAAATTTGGTGGCCACTGTAAGCAGAAAGCGTAAAGGAGCTACAGGAGGAGATGCAGATGCTGCAGGAAATGGTGCAGATGGAGATGAGGGTCCTTCTGCTCAGGGTCCCTCTGTTAAGAAAGATCCTTCTGGTGAGGAAGAGAAGGTTAGCCTTAAAACTCTGGCAGACCTCTTGAGACCCCACATGGATGATGGAGATGTAGACCCTGCTGAATTAGCAACTGCAGGCAGTGCCTCTGAACTCAAGGAAATTCAACGGAGGATTAAAATAGGATTATGGGGACAGCGACCTCAGGATGATGATGATGATGATGATGAGGATGACATACAGTCAGCTAATGCACCCAGACAGGAAATTAGACATGTGAGGAAGGATTACATCAGAGGAGATAATGAGCCAGTCCTGTCTTGGCTAGCCAGGTGTTTTGATATGGGAGCCCCAGCATTGGTGGTAGGCGACAAGTCGGCCTCTCAGTTGGGGATGCTCTCAAAGGATACAGGCATAGACAGGCATCTAGGCAAGTGCATTGGTAAAGCTTCTCTGTGGGCACGCCTCCTACTGGCAGTCTCGCTGAGGTACCCCAGCAGAGATGATTTACCATGGAACCCTAAGCCTTGGACCACAATAGATGAGGGAATCAAGCGTCTGAGAGAATTTGCTGTGAGAGAAATAATATACGGAGATCATAAGACTCTGAATCCTGATGAAATTCCTGTTGGAACAGGCCTTGCCAAAAAGCTCATTAAGCTTGCTCCTCCTAATTATGCTACTATTCTGGCAAGCAGGATTGTGGCAAGAAATTATGGTGGAGTGCCTCCCACTGTTGGCTATTTCACTGACCAAATGAGGCAATTGGAGGATAGTCTTGCACGTACTTCTTTGGTTTCAGCCATTGAAACTTTGTCTGGAGAAATAAAGAATTGCATGAAAGAGCTGAAGGAGGAATTTAAAACCTCCATATCCAACTTGATGAAGGGGGATGATTCTGATTCCTCTTCCTCCAGATGGATACAAGTTTCAGCTGTTAGGAACAGACGTGCTCCAAGGAGGCCATTCCAGAACAGGTCAAACCAAAACAGACAACAGAGGCAATCACGTGGCAGTATCTGGATAACTCTGCGTGATCAGTTTGGTGAGAACATGAACAGATGGGATGGTCAACCAACTTCTGATCTTTTCAAGAGGTTACGGGAGCTGCAGAGGGGCAGATCCCGAGGTAGCAATACCAGGAGGGTAGCTGTCGCTTCTTCAGTTTCCCAGAACAACTCTGATAGCTCCAACAGTGATCCTAATTCTGGTGCTGGACGTTGTGCCGGCTGTACATGTGGAGGTAATCCCCACCATTAGGGGTGCCCTGCCTTCCGCCAGGGGGAGGTAAGGGATAATGGAGATAACAGAATCTATTGGGATGTGTACATCCAGTGGCCTGGCACTTCAAAATTTCAGAAGTACAGGGCCTTGGTTGACACAGGAGCTCAGTGCACCATAATACCATCAAATTATCAAGGGGGAGAATCTATAACTATTCAGGGAGTCACTGGTGGATCTCAAGAGTTGTTTAAGATAGAGGTTGATATAAGTTTAACTGGGAAGCAGTGGAAGAAACATACTATTGTAACAGGTCCTAATGCACCTTGTATTTTGGGAATTGACTTTCTGAGAGAAGGGCGTTTTAAAGACCCTAAGGGTTACAAATGGGCTTTTGGAATAGCAACTGTAGAAACTGATGGAGGAAAATTGAAGTTGTCCATTAGACCTGAGCTTTCAGATGAATCTGCAGTTGTGGGACAACATGAGATAGAGGATGTAAAGCTGCCGGTTGCTTCTCAAACTGTGCATCACAGACAATACAGAACCAACCGTGACTCTTTGGTGCCCATTCAAAACTTGATTCGTCAGTTGGAGAGTCAGAAGGTCATCAGCAAAACTCATTCACCTTTCAACAGTCCAATCTGGCCTGTGAGAAAGCAGAATGGAGAGTGGCGTCTGACAGTTGATTTCCGTGCCTTGAATGAAGTAACTCCACCCATGAGTGCAGCTGTACCAGACATGATGGAACTCCAATATGAGCTGGAATCCAAGCAGGCCAAATGGTATGCTACCATAGACATTGCTAATGCTTTCTTCTCTATTCCCATAGCAGAGGAATGCAGGCCTCAGTTTGCTTTCACCTGGAGAGGCATTCAGTACACATTCAATCGTTTGCCCCAGGGGTGGATTCACAGTTCAACCATCTGCCATGCAGTGATCCATGATGCTTTGGAGAAAGGTGGAGCTCCAGAACACATTCAGTTCATCGATGACATCATCGTCTGGGGTGAGACTGCTGAAGAAGTCTTCGAGAAAGGTAACAAAATCATTGACATTCTCTTGCAAGCTGGTTTCGCTATCAAGCGAGACAAGGTGAAAGGACCTGCCAGAGAAATCCAGTTTCTGGGAGTGCGGTGGCAAGATGGTCGCCGTCACATCCCAATGGATGTGATAAACAGAGTCTCCACCATGGCAAATCCCACCAACAAGAAAGAAACTCTGCGTTTCTTAGGCATAGTGGGATTTTGGAGACTGCACATTCCTGGATACAGTCAGATTGTGAAACCTCTCTATGATGTGACTCGAAAGAGAAACAGTTTCCAATGGGGTCCTGAGCAACAAGCAGCCTTTGACCAGATCAAGCGAGAGGTAGTCCAAGCGATGGGTCTGGGACCTGTCCGAACTGGTCCAGACATTAAGAACATTCTGTACACGGCCGCGAGTGACAATGGTCCAACCTGGTGCTTATGGCAAAGAGCTCCAGGGGAGACACGAGGACGTCCTCTTGGTTTCTGGGGTCGTGGCTACAGAGGCTCAGAGGCAAACTACACTCCAACAGAGAAAGAGATTTTAGCTGCTTATGAAGGAGTGAAAGCTGCTTCTGAAGTCATTGGAACTGAGTCACAACTTCTTCTAGCTCCTAGATTGCCAGTTCTGAATTGGATGTTCAAAGGCAAAGGTTCTTCACCACATCATGCAACAGATGCTACCTGGTCTAAGTGGATGGCTCTGATAACACAGAGAGCTCGAATGGGAAATCTCGAAAGGCCTGGTTTGGTGGAGGTGATCACAAACTGGCCAGAAGGCACAAACTGTGCAAAACCTCCAGAGGAGAGAGTAACTCGTGCAGAGGAAGCTCCTCCTTACGGTGATCTGTCTGATGATGACAAGAGATATGCTTTGTTCACAGACGGTTCCTGTCGTCTGGTTGGGAACAAGCGGAGATGGAAATCTGCAGTGTGGAGCCCAACGCGCAGAGTTGCAGAAGCGAGAGATGGAGAAGGAGAATCCAGTCAATTTGCAGAGGTAAAAGCTGTCCAGCTAGCTCTTAACGTAGCTGAACGTGAGAGATGGCCAAAGCTTTATCTCTACACCGACTCATGGATGGTAGCCAATGCCTTGTGGGGTTGGCTGAAAGACTGGAAGAAGAATGGCTGGCAGAGGAAAGGAAAGCCAATCTGGGCTGCAGATCTGTGGCAAGACATTGCTGCTCGCATTGAGAGAATCCCAGTGAAAGTGAGACACATCGATGCTCACATTCCTAAGAGCAAAGCTACAGAGGAACAACAACACAACCATCAGGCAGATCTAGCTGCAAGAGTTTCCCAGGTGGACACAAACTCTGATCCTGATCCTGATCTTGACTGGAAACACCGAGGTGAGCTGTTCTTAGCTCGGTGGGCCCATGACTCATCAGGACATCAAGGCAGAGATGCAACCTACCGATGGGCTCGTGACAGATCCATTGACATTTCCATGGATGCTATCACACAAGTCATCCATGACTGTGACATTTGTGCTGCTATTAAGCAGGCAAAGCGGATCAAGCCCTTGTGGTACGGTGACCGATGGTCCAAGTACAAGTATGGTGAAGCCTGGCAGATTGACTACATCACTCTACCTCGTTCTCGATCTGGTAAGCAGTATGTGCTGACTATGGTAGAGGCAAGCACTGGATGGCTGGAAACTTATCCAGTTCCTCATGCAACTGCACGTAACACCATTCTTGGTCTGGAGAGACAAATCCTGTGGAGACACGGAACTCCAGAGAGGATTGAGTCAGACAACGGAACTCATTTCAAGAACAATCTTGTAAAAAACTGGGCCAAAGAGCACGGCATTGAGTGGATATTCCACATTCCCTACTATGCACCAGCTGCAGGGAAGATCGAACGCTACAACGGTTTGCTGAAAACCACTCTCAAAGCCATGGGGGGTGGATCTTTGAAAAACTGGGAGAAACATTTAGCACAAGCAACCTGGTTGGTGAATAGTAGAGGTTCAGTGAATCGAGCTGGACCTGCCCAATCAGATTTGTTGCGAAAGGAAGAAGGTGATAGAGTTCCTGTTATCAGAGAAAAGAATCTGTTAGGCAAAACTGTTTGGGTATTTTCTCCTTCAGGAGAGGCCAAACCTGTCCGAGGGGTGGTTTCTGCTGAAGGTCCTGGTCACACCTATTGGGTGATGCAAGAAAATGGTGAAATTCAGTGTATTCCACAAAGAAATCTAACTTTGGCTGAGAGAGGTTAAATTCAGAGTGTTGCGCAGATACAGCATCGCGCCCAAAAGGAGAGTTCATGAGATCTACGGTGCACGAACCCTGAGAGCCCTGAGTCACCTGAGAGTCCCTGTTCCTTTCTTCGCTCCATCTGCGAGGAAACAAGCTGTTTGCTGTTTTTCCTGTGATTTGACTCTTTTGAATCATCTACATCTGAGATAGCCGGAATGGACTATGGTCTTTATTCACCTATTGTTGTAGATATTATTTTAGATTAGATAAATGATAGTAGCAGCCAATGGAATTGTTTAGAAGGGGTGGACTGTGATGGTTTGAAACTGTCTTTTTAATTTTTCCTTGCAAAGTTCAAAACAGAGAAAGTGAAAGAATGTAAATAAGTCACTATTGGGTGTAAGAAAGCAAAATAACGATTGTTCTAAACACTTCCATTGGATAGATAGAAATGTTTAAGAACTATTACCCAAAACAAAGTAGGCATTCGGCACATTCTGTGTTCGGCAGTGGGGGCAGTTGCTGGGCTGTCTGGCTGCTGTTTCTTCTTCTCTTCTGGCTGAAGATAACACGTACTGACCTTGGCAGCTAAGTTAACAACTTTCTGCTCTAACTAAACTCTGCTTCTCTGTCCAGGGGGGTCGGGGGGGGAAGCTCCTGGGAGAGGGAGGCCCCCTTTGGGAGGGTCCCCTTGGGGGGAAGCAAAGGGAGATTGGTTGTGTTTTTCTGTTGATTGTATATATTTGTAAATGTTGTGAATTTTGTATATTTGTACATATTCATTGCATTTCATCTGCTTGTAAATACAGCTTTTCATTTGCTTCCAGACTGAGCTAGCCTGGTTATTGTCGGTGGGGGGGGGAATTTCAGCTCACACCGACACACATACCATTTGGCCTGCTTGGATTCCAGCTCATATTGGAGTTCCATCATGTCTGGTACAGCTGCACTCATGGGTGGAGTTACTTCATTCAAGGCACGGAAATCAACTGTCAGACGCCACTCTCCATTCTGCTTTCGCACAGGCCAGATTGGACTGTTGAAAGGTGAATGAGTTTTGCTGATGACCTTCTGACTCTCCAACTGACGAATCAAGTTTTGAATGGGCACCAAAGAGTCACGGTTGGTTCTGTATTGTCTGTGATGCACAGTTTGAGAAGCAACCGGCAGCTTTACATCCTCTATCTCATGTTGTCCCACAACTGCAGATTCATCTGAAAGCTCAGGTCTAATGGACAACTTCAATTTTCCTCCATCAGTTTCTACAGTTGCTATTCCAAAAGCCCATTTGTAACCCTTAGGGTCTTTAAAACGCCCTTCTCTCAGAAAGTCAATTCCCAAAATACAAGGTGCATTAGGACCTGTTACAATAGTATGTTTCTTCCACTGCTTCCCAGTTAAACTTATATCAACCTCTATCTTAAACAACTCTTGAGATCCACCAGTGACTCCCTGAATAGTTATAGATTCTCCCCCTTGATAATTTGATGGTATTATGGTGCACTGAGCTCCTGTGTCAACCAAGGCCCTGTACTTCTGAAATTTTGAAGTGCCAGGCCACTGGATGTACACATCCCAATAGATTCTGTTATCTCCATTATCCCTTACCTCCCCCTGGCGGAAGGCAGGGCACCCCTAATGGTGGGGATTACCTCCACATGTACAGCTGGCACAACGTCCAGCACCAGAATTAGGATCACTGTTGGAGCTATCAGAGTTGTTCTGGGAAACTGAGGAAGCGACAGCTACCCTCCTGGTATTGCTACCTCGGGATCTGCCCCTCTGCAGCTCCCGTAACCTCTTGAAAAGATCAGAAGTTGGTTGACCATCCCATCTGTTCATGTTCTCACCAAACTGATCACGCAGAGTTATCCAGATACTGCCACGTGATTGCCTCTGCTGTCTGTTTTGGTTTGACCTGTTCTGGAATGGCCTCCTTGGAGCACGTCTGTTCCTAACAGCTGAAACTTGTATCCATCTGGAGGAAGAGGAATCAGAATCATCCCCCTTCATCAAGTTGGATATGGAGGTTTTAAATTCCTCCTTCAGCTCTTTCATGCAATTCTCAATCTTTCCAGACAAAGTTTCAATGGCTGAAACCAAAGAAGTACGTGCAAGACTATCCTCCAATTGCCTCATTTGGTCAGTGAAATAGCCAACAGTGGGAGGCACTCCACCATAATTTCTTGCCACAATCCTGCTTGCCAGAATAGTAGCATAATTAGGAGGAGCAAGCTTAATGAGCTTTTTGGCAAGGCCTGTACCAACAGGAATTTCATCAGGATTCAGAGTCTTATGATCTCCGTATATTATTTCTCTCACAGCAAATTCTCTCAGACGCTTGATTCCCTCATCTATTGTGGTCCAAGGCTTAGGGTTCCATGGTAAATCATCTCTGCTGGGGTACCTCAGCGAGACTGCCAGTAGGAGGCGTGCCCACAGAGAAGCTTTACCAATGCACTTGCCTAGATGCCTGTCTATGCCTGTATCCTTTGAGAGCATCCCCAACTGAGAGGCCGACTTGTCGCCTACCACCAATGCTGGGGCTCCCATATCAAAACACCTGGCTAGCCAAGACAGGACTGGCTCGTTATCTCCTCTGATGTAATCCTTCCTCACATGTCTAATTTCCTGTCTGGGTGCATTAGCTGACTGTATGTCATCCTCATCATCATCATCATCATCATCCTGAGGTCGCTGTCCCCATAATCCTATTTTAATCCTCCGTTGAATTTCCTTGAGTTCAGAGGCACTGCCTGCAGTTGCTAATTCAGCAGGGTCTACATCTCCATCATCCATGTGGGGTCTCAAGAGGTCTGCCAGAGTTTTAAGGCTAACCTTCTCTTCCTCACCAGAAGGATCTTTCTTAACAGAGGGACCCTGAGTAGAAGGACCCTCATCTCCATCTGCACCATTTCCTGCAGCATCTGCATCTCCTCCTGCAGCTCCTTTGCGCTTTCTGCTTACAGTGGCCACCAAATTTACTGGATTGGCTTTCACATTCACAGCAGAGTTGGAGGGAGTAGAGGAATTTTGTGCAGGGTTAGCAGGAGCAGAGGGAGTCTGTGCAGGGTTGGCAGGAGGTGTGCTTTGAGATCCTGCAGCCACTGCTGCGTCCGTCTGGGCAGCAGAGGGAGGAGGAGGAGACTGTGCCTCGTTAATGGCGTCTGCCTGCACAGCTATGTCTGTCTGCGCAGCCATTTCTCTCTGTGTAACTATGTCTGCCTGGACAACCATTTCTCTCTGTGTAACCATGTCTGTCTGCACAGCCATTTCTCTCTGTGTAACCATGTCTGTCTGCACAACCATTTCTCTCTGTGTAACCATGTCTGTCTGCACATCCATTTCTCTCTGTGTAACTATGTCTGCCTGGACAACCATTTCTCTCTGTGTAACTATGTCTGTCTGCACACCCTTTCTCTCTGTGTAATCGAGTCTGTCTGCATCGACCGAGTCTGTCTGTGTAACTATGTCTGCCTGTGTACCCGAGTCTGTTATCTCAGATTCTGGCAAAGGTCCCGCAGCTACTGCTGCTGGCTCTGAGTCAAAACTATCGGCAGCTTTCTCACAAACCTGAACTGTGATTTCCTGGTCACCGTAATCAGAATCAGAAACCAATTCCGAACCTCTCTGAGCTTTTCTATGTTTCTTCTTACATCTACGCAGGTCGGAAGAGTGAGTAGCCTTACGTCTTTCTTGACACAGTGCTATCAGCAGCCATATGATTATTCCAAGAAACAACAAAATTAAGGCTAGCACAAGATATCTAGGGTACCACTGGTTCCAAAGACCCTCTGTAGTTGTAAGAGGAGTAACAAACTCAAATGTGTCTGCTAGCAGATTCATAGTTGAGTTACCATATCTTCTAAGCCCAATAAGACCACAACAGAATTCAACAGCATTCAGTAACTTGTTCTTAACCCAAAGAAACGACTTATATGCCACATATCTCACAATCTTGTCTATCATGCAGGAAATGGCCCATCTGTAGACAATCACACTGATAATAGATAAAATAGAATGACTCAGAACCCAAAACAGCTTCATTTTGCTTCCTAATCTGAGCAGGAATAAATCATACAAGCAATCGAGCCCCGAGTTGGAGCGCCAAAAATAAAAAGTGTGTCGGTGTGAGCTGAAATTCCCCCCCCACCGACAATAACCAGGCTAGCTCAGTCTGGAAGCAAATGAAAAGCTGTATTTACAAGCAGATGAAATGCAATGAATATGTACAAATATACAAAATTCACAACATTTACAAATATATACAATCAATAGAAAAGCACAACCAAGCTCCCTTTGCTTCCCCCCAAGGGGACCCTCCCAAAGGGGGCCTCCCTCTCCCAGGAGCTTCCCCCCCAGACCCCCCTGGACAGAGAAGCAGAGTTTAGTTAGAGCAGAAAGTTGTTAACTTAGCTGCCAAGGTCAGTACGTGTTATCTTCAGCCAGAAGAGAAGAAGAAACAGCAGCCAGACAGCCCAGCAACTGCCCCCACTGCCGAACGCAGAATGTGCAGAGTGCCTACTTTGTTTTGGGTAATAGTTCTTAAACATTTCTATCTATCCAATGGAAGTGTTTAGAACAATCGTTATTTTGCTTTCTTACACCCAATAGTGACTTATTTACATTCTTCCACTTTCTCTGTTTTGAACTTTGCAAGGAAAAATTAAAAAGACAGTTTCAAACCATCACAAGCTACATGGTGACACTTGTTCTCTTCTTCCCCTACTTCAAACTGGACTTTTAAGAGTATTAGAAGGCATTCATGTCTAATGCAAATAAAACCAACAGATAGCCAATAGAGAAGCTCAACATGAGCTGTCAGTGTGCACTTGCAGCCCAGAAAGCCAACGAGATCCTGGGCTGCATCAAGAGAAGTGTAGCCAGCAGGTCAAGGGAATTGATTCTCCTCCTCTACTCCACTCTGGTGAGACCTCACCTGGAGTATTGTGTTCAGTTCTGGAGCCCCTATTACAAGAGGGATATGAACATGCTGGAATGTGTCCAGAGAAGGGCCACCAGGATGATCAGAGGGATGGAACATCTCTCCTATGAGGACAGTCAGAAAGAGTTGAGGCTGCTCAATCTGGAGAAAAGAAGACTCCGAGATGACCTTATTGTGGCCTTCCAGTGTCTGAAGGGGGCCTACAAGAAAGCTCGGTAGGGACTTTTTTGGATATCAGGTAGTGACAGGACTAGGCAAAATGGAATAAAGATGGAAGTGGGGAGATTCAGGCTGGACATGAGGAAGAAATTCTTCCCCATGAGAGTGGTGAGAGTCTGGAATGGATTGTCCAGGAAGGTGGTTGAGGCCCCATCCCTGGAGGTGTTTAAGGCCAGGCTGGATGAGGCTCTGACCAGTCTGATCTAGTATGAAGTGTCCCTGGCCATGGCAGGGGGGTTGGAACTAGATGATCGTTGTGGTCCCTTCCAACCCTGACTGATTCTATGACTCTATGATTCTATGACTCTATGATTCTATGATTCTATGATTCTATGATTCTATGATTCTATGATTCTATGATTTGAATAAGTGGAGGATCTAGAAAGCCCAGATATGACTTCCTTTACAGGGTTAGGAATCAAGGACAACTCCACTACAGAAAGACGGGCAAAATGACAAAACAGGGCCAAGAACCACCTCCATTACCTTCTGACCTTCCCTTTGTCTGGGCAGTGTATGAAGTGAATAGTACTGCATCTGCTATGTCATGCGGCTAACAGATGCAGAAACAGCATCACCGGTAGCTCCTGAGGCATTTATGACTCAGTGCTTCATTTTCAGCATTTCAGGGAAAAATGAAAAGTATCAATCTGCATAAACTCATTAATGGGACATTCTCCTCCAATTTACACTCTGGTTTTGAAAGTGTAAATGTTTTCATACTTCACATTTAGAGTTTTATATTATTTGCTCAACTGTGTAAATTGTTGGCTTCTCCATGCAAAAAAGTTGCACAAGCTAGTTTTAAACTCATCTTTTTATGACAATATGCTATTTAGAAGAAGAATTTGGGAAGCAGGACTCCTGAAGACCAAACTCATCCTCATTCACAGCAATTTTACAGTCAAATGACTCCATCTGTTCCAGGTAAATCAATCTCTGTTTCCAGAGTAAAAAAAAATATTAAAAAAAAGAAATCCTGCTGATCCCAGGTATGTGATGGTGGCTAATACTTTTTACTTGTCTATGCCTCAGTTTCCTTAGCTATACAAAAGACTCAGGAGGTCAAATTCTCCTTGATGTGATGAGGTGATTTTTATGAACACACCATAGCAGTCATAGGGAAAGTACTTTCTAGAAGAAAAAAGAACTTCTTAGAGGCAGTAAGGTAATAAGCCTTTACTTGTGCACTGATTTTTTCTGTGGGTGCACAGGGTTTAAATGAAAGGGGGAAAAAAGATTAAAAAAAAAAAAAGGAAGGAAACAAATGATGAGTTATTAGTCATCTTTTATCTCCCTTCTCCATGCTGGCATTTCAGTGTCTGTTATCCATTGTCTTAACTTAAAACACCAACCTATGTATTTCAGGAGTGCAGCCATCACCCACACCCCAGGAACTGCTTTAGCACCTAGCCCTTGGATAGACAAACATCAGACACTATCTGCTGCCTTTAGGGCAGAAGTCTACTCCTGCTGGAATCAGTAGCCAATCTCCCTTTTGCTCCAACAGGGAAGCCACAGAAAGAAAAATAAAAGGGATCATTTCTCCAACAGAGAAGCTGTGCTGGAGTGTGAAATGACTCTGTCCTCCCCTGACGGGGTGCAGGAGGAAATAACATTAGTTTGATAAACTGTAGAAAAACTTACTGGTACTAATGTACTGATATCACATATCAGTACATAGATACACGCAGACATGAAAACAGAGGAGAAGGCTTGTGCTTTCCTATTGCTCACAGAACTGGCCATAGCATGACATGTCTGGAGCATGTGGCCAGTGGGGAGGGTAAATGACAGATGTTTTTGTTCTTCTTGCTTGAAGTAGCCCCATTATGTGAGAACAGAATTAAATCCCCCATTTCATCTGGCTTAAACTACCTCATCTGCCTTGAACTACCACCACAAAGGAGTTTGCAGCAAAAGAGCATTGTCCTCCTCTGAAAAACAATGTGTGCCCAATGCCATGGCTTGGCCAGGAGACTGGAAGGAGACAGAGAACTGAAGTCAGAAGAGGTGGCAGATAAATAAAGCATTCCCGGTGGGATCCATTACCAGACGATTAGAAAACCTACCAGGTTATCAATATCCAGATGATGTATAAGGCTGCAAGGGGGAACTCAGCCATGAAGGTGGCCTTCTGCTGCCTCATCTCCAGAGCTGAGAGGACCCAGCTCTGACTGCTCACCCTGAAAGCACCCCTTACTCATTCCCATCCCATGAATGGATAAAGGTGTCCATGTGTGTGAGGTTCCTGGATGTTTGATAATGAGGGGAAGGGACCAATGAGGTGGGGGGGAGCATGGCACACCACCAGCAATGGAAGAGCTTCAGGCAGGATGAGGATACAGCTTCTCCAGCATCTCACCATCAGCTGAATTGCTCTGAAGGAGCACAGCACAAAAGACCACAGCCTCATACGTTCTCACAAAAGCCAAGAGCTGCACTAATTAAAAGAGTACAGGCCTGACAGTCAAAGGAAAAAAATTCTTCCTTGGTACCTTTGTCTGATTAAAAGCTACAGACCTGTCTGGAGCAGTTGGTTTAAGGACACAGGAAACAGAATTGAATCAGGATTACTTTATGTCAGCTAGCTCCCAATAGCAGTACAGCAGCCATCCCCCAGCATACCACTGTCTAACATGCCTGCTTTCACTGCTCCTTTCTGCAAGCTTTGGAAAACGAGGATTTAGCAGCAAAGCACGAAACACATAGAAAATTCATCACAGATCCGGGCTGGGATCAGCCTTTAAGGCCATCTGTGGAGTTTTGACCATATAGGAGTCTGAGCCAGCCAACCCGGCAGACATTTCTGCCCTAAAGCAGACACAGAGGGAGACCCTGATGGTGGGATTTCTGGATGTGGAGTTGGAAGGTCTGAGAAGCAGGTAAGTCACCTCTGCAAACATTTGCTTTGACCACAGCTTGTGATGGACAACACTCTGTATTTGCTTGGGGGGAGCACCCACCTCACCAGAGATGATTAAGACCCTATTCAAATGGCTGATCTTCTAAGGCCATACCATCTGTACCCCTGTCTACAGGTTTTGGTTTAGTTTTGTTCTTTCAGGGCTCTTGTACCTGCTGGAAGTGGTTTCTATCAGCTCCCCTTCCCCACTTTTTGCACTGCCCGCTCACCACTCTGTGCCTGGCTGCTCACATCTCTGCCTGGCTTGTTGCAGGGACAGCAGTTTCCATTTCCCTGTTTCTGTCTCTTTTTTCTATTCATCAGATCCCAGCCTCCAGCCTCATAACCTCACAGAACAGAGTAGTCTTGGAGTCTGCCTTCCAAACTTGTCCATCTCTGGCATCGCAGGAAGCCTTCCTCTCCTCCACATGCCCTGTCCCCATGGCATGAGATGAATCATCTGCCAATGAGCCTCATAAGCTCCATCCTTCAGCAGCAGCTGCTAAGATGGTTCCCATCTTTATCCCAAACTGGAAGTCATTGCAACAAGAGAAGCAGCATTTTGGAGAGTCAAATGATACACAAACAACAGAAACTGTGTACAGCGAAGACTGCAACACAGGGAAGGAAAGTTCAATAGGTCTTTATTTTGGAGCTATTCGGCTCAGCATTCCCACCAGTCATTCCTCCTCACTAAAGCCTTTTCCACGCCCTCTGTGCTCTATGTTCACCTGCTACCCAATTAACTCCCTGTTTAGCTGAACACCTGCAGTGGCTTTATCCTCAGACCATTGCACTGGGGCTGTTAACCCTCTAGATTTCATTCAGCTCTAAAAAATACCTATACAAATGGCTGGAGCATTCATCTGTGAATAAGAAATATGCTACAGTAGTTCATGGCTGGTAAATATGTGATGGCGGAAAGAGAGATTATGCTTTATTATCAATTGACTTGGGTAGCCAATGGGCTTTCTGTCATAATTGACTAATGCCACCCAGAGTGATATGTACTTCTGCTGATAGCTGCATTACTAGTTAACACTCCAGCACAGTATATATTTTCATTTAATCTCTATAGGAGAAGCTCATATATGGCAGCTGGCAATGCCCTGAGGGGGAAAATCAGCCGTCTTGGGATGAAATGGAAAACATTCAACTACAAATGACAAAAGATAAGGAAGATTTAGGAAAGTCAAGGCAAAATTAGTCAGAGGAGATTCAATGTGTCACAGCATCTCCTTCCTGATGTACTAAACTTTTCAGAAACAGTCCAAGAGCTGAAGCCACACTGAAGCTGTAGAGATGAAAGTGTTGGGGTTTGGTAGTTTTTGTTGTTAGCTTGTTTTTGTTTTTGTTTTTTTTTTTTTTGAAGGAGGAGGTGAAGCAAGCAAAACAGTAACATTTGTTAACTGAAAAAAATGTTGCAGAGAGTGACTAACAGGATGGGAGATAAAGGGTCAGTGTTGGCAATGAAGTAGCAGCAGCAGGTCTAGAGAGATAGGCAGGAACTTCCATGTGGCCTGGGAGAGCGCCAGGGGGAGAGGAGGCTGAAATAAACACTGTCTCAGAACAAAGCCTGCTGATTGTAGCCTGCTTGTATAAGAAGGGAAAAATAACCTTCCTGATCTCTCATATCAGAGAAACACAAAATAGTCTGGACCAATAACACTTTCGTATACCTGTTCCAAACACAAGATCTTCCCTCAAGGGACCTTCACTGTCATATCCTATTATAGTCCCTCTCCCCAAGATGCAGTACTATAGATCTTGTCACCTTGGTCTGTTGAAACACCTCTGTTATTCATACAGAGTTAACAAAATGGGATAATGCCCTGTTTCTGCCACAATACTTCTATACATCATCTTTAGGCAAGTTAGTGACTTGTGCCTCAATTTCCCATTGTGCACTGTGGATATCATTCACAAGACTGCTTAGATATTATTAAAAAACTGCAGAATCTCAAGTGGAAACTTCTGCAGACATTATTATTATTACTATTTAGAATGGAAACAGCAGCCTGGGAAAAAGCCAGTTTAAAATGCTTTATACTGGCCTGTTGTAAGAAAAGTAAGTTATCTGTATCAGTCTCAATGCTTCTCTTCCCCACCATTTGCTGGCCATCAGTAGGAAAAAGCATGGCAACAGAATCTTTATGTAGTTTGAGACTTCTTGAGTCACTTGGGTATTCACAAGTCCACGGGACATGATGGGATCAATCCTAGGGTGCTGAAAGAGCTGGCAGATGAGCTGGCCAAGCCTCTCTCCATCATTTTCCACCAGTCTTGGCTCACTGGAGAGGTCCCAGAAGACTGGAAACTGGCCAATGTGACACCCATCCACAAGAAGGGACGAACAGAAGAACCTGGGAACCACAGGCCTGTCAGCCTGACCTCAGTGCCAGGGAAAATCATGGAGCAGATTGTCTTGGGGGCAATCACTGCACACCTGAAGGATGGCCAAGGAATCAGGCCCAGCCAACATGGATTTAGGAAGGGAAAGTCCTGCCTCACCAACCTGATCTCCTTCTAAGATCAGGTGACCAGCCTGGTGGATATGGGAAAGGCTGTGGATGTAGTCTATCTGGACTTCATCAAGGCCTTTGACACCGTCCCCCAAAGCAAACTCCTGGCCAAACTGGCAGCCTGTGGCTTGGACAACAACACTCTGCGCTGGGTTAGGAACTGGCTGGAGGGCCAAGCCCAGAGAGTGGTGGTGAATGGTGCCACATCCAGCTGGCAGCCTGTCACTAGTGGTGTCCCCCAGGAATCAGTGTTGGGCCCCATCCTGTTCAATATCTTTATTGATGATCTGGATGAGGGGATTGAGTCCATCATCAGTAAATTTGCAGATGACACCAAGCTGGGAGAAGGTGTTGATCTGTTAGAAGGTAGAAGGGCTCTGCAGAGGGACCTTGACCATCTAGACAGAAGGGCAGAGTCCAACAGGATGGCATTCAACAAGTCCAAGTGTCGGGTGTTGCACTTTGGCCACAAAACCCCTGTGCAGCAGTACAGGCTGGGGTCAGAGTGGCTGGAGAGCAGCCAGGCAGAAAGGGACCTGGGGGTACTGGTCGACAGCCGCCTGAACATGAGCCAGCAGTGTGCCCAGGTGGCCAAGAGAGCCAATGGCATCCTGGCCTGCATCAGGCATAGTGTGGCCAGCAGGAGCAGGGAGGTCATTGTACCTCTGTACACAACACTGGTTAGGCTGCACCTTGAGTACTGTGTCCAGTTCTGGGCCCCTCAGTTTAGGAAAGATGCTGAACTGCTGGAGCATGTCCAGAGAAGGGTAACGAGGCTGGTGAGAGGCCCTGAGCACAAGCCCTATGAGGAGAGGCTGAGGGAGCTGGGACTGTTTAGCCTGGAGAAGAGGAGGCTCAGGGGTGACCTTATTGCTGTCTACAACTACCTGAAGGGAGGTTGTAGCCAGGAGGGGTTTGGTCTCTTCTCCCAGGTAACCAGCACCAGAACAAGAGGACATAGTCTCAAGCTGTGCCAGGGGAGGTTTAGGCTGGAGGTGAGGAGAAAGTTCTTCACAGAGAGAGTGGTTGGCCATTGGAATGGACTGCCCAGGGAGGTGGTTGAGTCACCATCCCTGGAGGTGTTCAAGAGGGGATTGGACGTGGCACTTGGTGCCATGGTTTAGATAGGCATGAGTTGTAGGGTGACAGGTTGGACTCGATGATCCTTGAGGTCTCTTCCGACCTTCTTGATTCTATTATTCTATGATTCTGTTTTCCCCACTATGTGATCTCAATCTTTAGGACACCTGATTCAAATACCAGAGCACTGGTCACCATCAGGCTGATGCAGAGGACAGGGCACTGTGCAGGGGTGGTCCTCCCTATCTCATCCCAATATCCTTCCCTTGTGTAATCCATCCCTTTACCCAGGCACAAATACTTCCTCCCTGAAGAGGTATGTCTGCCACCCATCCTTGCAGCATATCGCTCCAGAGAAACTTCTCAGCAGAAGCTGCTCTCTCCCCCTACCTATGTCCACCCACAAACACACACACTCTCTTATCTCTCCTATTGCACTCCTGGAGCCAATGCTGGCTTAAAAAACAAGCAGATCATCTGAGCAGCAGATGGAGGACTGATACAAAACTGAAACAGCACTGGTCAAATGATGCTCCTGCCTTCCCCTTTCCTCTCCGATTCCTCCCCAATAAGTGAGCAACAAAGAGGTGGAGAGGGAGAGGACAAATGGCCCATTTTCGAGCTTGTGAGATGATTAGCACTGAAAAAGTATTTGCTGCACGAAAATATGCCTGGAGGTTGTGCAAGCACCAGCTGCCCACTAGTGGAAAGCTGGTCTGATTTGTCACCAGCAGAGGCTGCCTCATTTATCTCCACAGCAGGAGGCAAGGAAAGTGTATTCTCCAAAATGTGTTAACTTAGCAGTGTTATACACTAGAAACAAATTAATATATAATTCTTCTGTGTCTTAAGGTCATTACTGTCGAGGCATAAATTAATAGAGCTATTCCAGTTAATTCATTTTGGTGTTTGCTTCTGCATGTCTGAGCACATATGTGACTGGAACCTTCGTCTCCTTTCCGCTGTTGGAAATGATGAAGTCTTGAAAGCAGCTTTGCCATATTAATGTCATTTTTAACCTAAAAATAAGGGAGGCACAGGCTCTGCTGCTTTTTTTTCTGTTTCCACTACTGCAAGGTGGGCTGCAAGCATGGAGTTACTTTCTGAACAAATCGAAGATGAAACTGATGTGCGCAGTATTTTTTCTCACCGATGTGTGTGTCCTATGTATAAACAGGGCATTAGAGCACTCTTCTGAGAATAATGAAGAAGGCTGTAACGCACATTATTTTATCATGGATGCATTAAGCTGTCCTACAGAAATATGGATGTTTTCCTTTCAGATCAGAGAGAGGACAGACATAATCAGTGGAGAATGACAGTAGCTTTAGGTTTTCCACTTCTTTAATTTCCCTGGTTTTCTTCCCTGGGACAATGCTGCAGGGTGTCACACATTCTAGGTACTATGGTCAATTGTGGCTTCATTTTCTGCTCTCAGAGAGGGTGAACCTTGGCTTCTTTTAGGACTGGGCCATCACCCAGGGGACTCCTCTTTTTCCTACCTGATGGCTAGGTACTTGGGAAAACAAACACCACCACTCTGACCACCTTCCCCTTTGTCCTTCTTCCCCCAGCTTTACATGTTAAGCATGATTTGGAATACTCTTTTGCTCAGCTAGGATCAGCTGTCCTAGATGTATACCCTCCTAACTTTTTGCTGCCTCCTAGCCTGCTCATTGGTGGAGTGGTGTGAGGAGCAGAAAAGGCTTTGACTCTGTGTAAACATTGCTTAGCAGTAACTGAAAAAACCTTCTATTGTCAACAGTTTCAAGCACAAATCCAAAACATAACCCCATAGCAGATACTATGAAAAAATTGACTCTAGCCCAGGCAAAACCAACACAGGAGACACAGCTGCTGCTACTGTGGCTCAACAGGAGACTCAGCTGGTATGGAGTAGAACATCAATATTCATCTCTAGGTTTACATTGGTTTACATCCCCACATTTATATCCCTAGGATATCAGCCTTGGTGCATCTGGGGGTATTCTGGGGTGAGTCTTCAAATTCCATCAGTTCTTTCTTCAATTTCTGAAAGAAGCAACAAGAAAACTGAATTTTTAACATCTTTATAAGGAAGAGTATATATGCTGTTTCTGTAACATTACAGTAAGTGCCAAATTTTGCACAGTGAAGCTAGAATAGGTCTGACAAATCAAGGAAGGAAAGTGCTGTTTGCTACAATTACATGTCTATGTTTATGTATATATGTGCTTGTGTATATATCTACAGTGCATGCACATATATGCATGTGCTTGTGTATGCTTTATTTTTCTTTTGCTTGGGGACTTTTTGTGTGGGGACTTTATGGTTTGGGTTTTTTTTTTTTCTTTCATGCATTTAACAGTAGTAAATTCCTGGAGCAACCTGATATCAAACTGCTGCTTGTAAAGAAAAAGCAGAATACAAGTAAGACTCACAGATTTGCTCAGGCATGTTGTAGTGAAGGCATAACATGCCCAGAATTATGCCCCCAGATACCAGCTAACTTGTCCCTACATGTTCGGGGAAGTCCCACCTTCCACCCTCCTTTCAGGAGAGGAGGAACAAAAGGCTCAGGTGCCAGCCAGACTGTCTCCTAAGAGAATAAACCACTGCAGGCACCCCATCTCAATGGCATGCCTATGCTCTGTCCATCTAAGGGCATAATTCTAGCTTCACCTTTCTATAGGTGGAAGCAGGTTGTTGGCGAGTGTGCCCATTGGCTAGTTCCAGCCTTGAGTGTCTATAAGTATTGCTCCATTTGGAGCCACGTTGCTCTCTCCTTTTGCTTTCACTCGTTATGTGACTCACGATGAGTCTGCTGTTAAGCCTCTGCCCACGCAAGTATACTGGAAGCCTCTGCGAACAAGGGAGCCAGGCCATAGTGTTCACCTCGTGGAACCCGCAAAGGATGATCCCGTCGCCAAAGGTGTCGTAGACCCAGTCAAAAGGGACTGAGGGAAGCCTCGAAAGAGGGTAAGCTGTAACCCAAAGGGGGAAGGACTAGCCCATATCCGGCAGTCCACATTTGCTGCTAGCTAATTAAGTAGCCTCAAGCAGCTATAAGCAGAAACGCATCTTGCGTAGACCCCACCATCTGCGGAAGAGAAAGGGAGCCGCTCCCTGTAGCCGCTCCGCAGCCCGCATCAGGGCGAAACACCCGAGATTTCCCTGAGGGAGAAGAGAGAGCAAAAGATTAGCCTCTCCATTGAAGTCAAGGCAACGACTGTGCCATTATAATTTAAATGGAAGCAGTCGCCAAGAGAAGTGGCAGTCAGCTCACCTCAAGCAGAGCTGAGGGGGGGAAGCATCGTGTTACCGCACCCCCACCGAAACCTGCCTACACAGGAAAACCGCCCTCGATCATAGGGCCGACCACCAAAAGGACTTGGCTCTCCTGAGTTGATCCTCCGGTCAGGGAGCCAGCCCCTCCCTGCAGACTGCGGGAGGACAAAGAAGCCAACTGCCCCTTCCCGCAGACCACAGGAGAAAGCCAACTTTGCCTCCCCCACAGAGCCAGGAGGAAGAAAGAAAGTTGCCGTCTGAACAGGGCCAGCCTTGGGCAGAAAGCAGATACCCAGTGAGCCCGCGTGATCCGGCAATTTGTCTCGCTGCATGTATCTTTCATGTGTATAACATTTAGTAACAGTCTATTCAAAGCGCCCGCACGTAGCTGCGTGACATTTCCAGCTTAACCTGCCTCGTGACAACATTATAAATATCTCTATACCTAGCTAGCAGCTGCAAGCGCCTTGTCGAGTCTCCATCTAGTGGACAAGCGGTGGAACTGCACCCTTTCGTTCCCTTAATTAGAAATTGACTGTAAATATAATTGGGTATGATTGTAAATACTAAATCACTTATGGTCTATATTATTACAACCATGCATCTGAATCAATATATATAAAGTAATAAAATATTAATAATAATAAACAATAATTTCATACAACATATTTTCATAATTCATAATTAATAATCCCCATCCTCCATCCTTATTCCCCCTCTCCACAACACATGTGGATCCCCATCCATCCAACAGAAGGAAACCCCTTTGGTGTGGGTATGGCTCAGGATCAGCAAGTGGTGGAGCTGTCTGACTTTGCAAGTCTTGATGAGTCAGCTCCAGATACGTGATGAAAGCCACCAAAATCAAAGTATAAACTTTCATTCTTGGACTGAGTTGCCTTAATCATATTCTCTACATGGGGCAAGTACTATTTGGGATTAAGGCTAGAAACTAGATGGAGGAAGTTGAATGAATGTTAAAATAAAAGGTCTTCAAGGCAGAAAGAGAGAGGGAGATAATAAAGGACAGTGCTGCATGTCATCACGGCACACTATCATTTAAAGGGCCAAATGTCTCCATTTCCTATTTTTCATGTGAGGAGAAGACAGGAACCCAATTCTGGATCACTCCTTTCTTTAATAAAAAAATATGGTTTATCCCAGTGGAAGCATGTGTTTCTTCTCATCAATAACTGTCAGCAGCTAATCTGAACCTTTCAATAAAACAATGTAATTAAATAATTTAACCTGGGAAAAAAGCACTGTGGATTTTAGATGTGTTAAACTTCAAAGCACTGAACAAAGGAATATATGAGACACTTACCCCTCCAGAAAGAAAAGGACTTTGTGTTTACCTCACTAAAAAGATCAGTGAGGCTGAATAGATATCTTGAATGTATATTTCAAATATTAAGTACTGCTATATATCACATGAAAATTCATGCTCTATAAAAGTAACCTAACTTAAGGTAATTAGGTGGAGTCTGTTGCTTTCTAATGCCTGTACACAACTGCTGGTCTTATTAGTACACATTAAATAAACAAATCTATCAAATGGAAAACAGAAAAAATTCACCACAACAGTGAATTTCAATAGTGACATTACAAGAGAAAGTGACAGATGTAAAAAAAAAATCATTAAATAAATAAATTAATTAAAAGAAAAAGAGAAAGAGGAAGCAATCTACTTAAACAGAGACAGTTATTGCATAGTCTGTTAACCTTATTAAACAAATACGCAATTCAAACACCCTTGGAAATACGGGAATTGAAGGAAAACATGAGACTGAATGTATGTAATTATGTGGATCTGATAATTTAGGGCATTTCCTCTTCCTTCTCTCTTCTCTTTTGTATTTCTCCCTTTTCTATTTATTTTATTTTATTTTATTTTATTTTATTTTATTTTATTTTATTTTATTTTATTTTATTTTATTTTATTTTATTTTTATTTTCATTTGGCAGTTTCTGCATTCAAAGCCCAGAGCTTGGAATTTCATACCTATTTAGCACCTGGTTAAGCAACACTTAACCATTGGCACCAGCTGAGTGTATCCCCATTAAGCAGAATTACTCTTATCATAAACATCGGAAATGGAAAAGACCTACTCAGTCATGTAGACTGTTATAACACACCAATGCAGGATTGTTCCATTTAACAGGAAAAGAAGAAGGATGCACTTGTCAGGGGATGATGACTCACAAGAGGTTGGTCCTTTTCCCAGCTCAGTATTAGACTTCCCAGACAATCTGTAGAAAGCCACTTAACCTCATTGTGCCTCGGTTCCCCAACTCAGCAGCAACTTCCTTTCTTCATTCCTTGTCTATTTACCTTGTAAATTCTTCAAAACAACACTTATTTGTACTTAGGTGTGTTTACAGTTAGTATTAGAAAGGCTTCCCAATTTCAAGGAGATGGAAAATACAGCTGAGAATCTGTAATAATTTGTGCTTCCTTTAAGACTTTATATCTGAGTAATAGCAGGGGGTTTATTCCTTTGCTGAACAAAGGGAACAACAGGAAAGCAGGGAGGTGTACACAGATAGAAGATGACCTTTAATTTGAATTATGATCTATTTCTTTCTTAATACTGATTTAAAAATAGAAATTACAAGCTTTAAATATTAACTTATTTCTCTACACAGAAGCCCTTTCTGCTTTTATGCTAACGCTGCCTTTTTTGGGGCCAACACAAGATACAACGTAGGATTTGAAAATGCACCTGTCAGAAAGGAACATGAACTGTCAGCTAAAGAAATCTGCAGAAGTCAGAGAGTCAGAAGACTCTCTACAGTCTCTGAGTTTATGTTAAATAATTCATGTGCTAACACATACCAGTAGAAAGTCACAGGGAAATCTGACACTGTATTTTGCAAAGAAAACAAAACTTTCCACTCATCACTTCTCCTTCCAAATGGCCCATAGACAGGTCCATTCAGCTGTGATCACCAGCATAGCTACAGGTCTGCAACCTGACTGGCATCACCATATCATAGAATCATAGAATCAACCAAGTTGGAAGAGACCTCCAAGATCATCCAGTCCAAACCATCACCCAGCCCTATCCAATCAGCTAAACCATGGCACTAAGTGCCTCATCCAGTCTTTTCTTGAACATCTCCAGTGATGGTGACTCTACCACCTCCTTGGGCAGCCCATTCCAATGGACAATCACTCTCTCTGTGAACAGCTTCCTCCTAACATCCAGCCTAGACCTCCCCTAGCATGACTTGAGACTGTATCCCCTTGTTCTGCTGCTGATTGCTTGGGAGAAGGGAACAACCCCACCTGGCTACAACCTCCCCTCAGGTAGTTGTAAAAAGCAATGAGGTCACCCCTGAGCCTCCTCTTTTCCAAGATAAACAAGCCCAGCTCCTTCAGCCTCTCCTCAGAGGGCTTGTGTTCCAGACCCCTCACTAGCTTTGTCTCCCTTCTCTGGACATGTTCCAGTACCTCAACATCTCTCTTGAATTGAGGAGCCCAGAACTGGACACAGTACTCAAGGTGTGGCCTGACCAGTGCTGAGTACAGGGGAAGAATAAACTTCCTTGAACTGCTGGCTCTCCTGGCCACCTGGGCACATTGCTGGCTCATGTTCAGCCTAATATCAACCAGCACTCCCAGGTCCCTTTCTGCCTGGCTGCTCTCCAGCCACTCTGTCCCCACCCTGTAACACTGCTTGGGGTCGTTGTGGCAAAGTGTAGAACCCTGCACTGAGCCTTGCTAAATTTCATCCCATTGGCCTCTGCCCACCCAGCCAGCCTTTCAAGGTCCCTCTGCAGGGCTCTCCTACCCTCCAACAGATTGACACCTTGTCTTAACTTAGTGTCATCCACAAACTTACTGATGGTGGACTCAATCCCCTTCTCCAGATCATCAATAAAAATGTTGAATCGGATGGGGCCCAGCACTGATCCCTGGAGGACACCACTAGTGACTGGCTGCAGCGGGAAGTGGCACCATTCAACACCACTCTCTGGGCCTGGCCCTGCATCCAGTTCTTGAGCCATTTCAGAGTGAATCTGTCCAAGCCATGAGCTCTCAGCTTTGTCAGGAGCTTCTTGTGGCAGACAGTGCCAAAGGCTTTGCTCAAGTCCAGGTAGAAGTGCCAGAGGCTTTGCTGAAGTCCAGGTAGACTACATCCACAGCCTTCCCTGCATTCACCAGACAGGTAATCTGATCATAAAACAAGATCGGCTTGGTCAGACAGGACCTGCCCTCCTAAATCCATGCTGGTTGAGCCTGATCTCTTGATCATACTGTAGGTTCTGTGTGATTGCTCTCAAGATGACCTCTTCCATAACCTTGCCTGGCACTGAGGTCAGGCTGACAGGTCTGTAATTTCCTGGTTCCTACTTCAGGCCCTTCTTGTGGATGGGCATCACACTAGTCAGCTTCCAGTCATCAGGGACCTTTCCAGTGAGCCAGGACTGTTGATAAATGATGGAGCGCAGCTTGGCCAGCTCATTTGCCAGCTCTCTCAACACCCTAGGATGGATCCCATCTAGTCCCATAGACTTGTGAGGATCCATGTGGCTCAGCATGTCCCTTACCGCTTCCTCCTGGATTACAGGGGGACTATACTGGTCCCTGGCTCCATTTCCCAATTCAGGAGGCCAGTTGTCCTGAAGACAACCTGTCCCACTACTGAAGATTGAGGCAAAGAAGGTGTTAAATACCTCTGCCTTTTCCTCATCTTTTGTTATTATGTTCCCCTCTGCATCCAATAAAGAGTGGAGGTTGTCCTTGCCTCTTCTTATGCCACTAATATATTTATACAAATATTTTTATTCTCCTTTACAGCAGTGGCCAGTCTAAGTTCTAAAAGGGCTTTTGCCTCTCTATTTTTTTTCCTACAAGACCTTAAACCCTTCCTGGGATACCTCCCCTTTTTTCCAAAGGTGATATACACTGGTTTTTTCCCTTAGTTCCTTTAGAAGCTCTTTGCCCATTCAGTCCGGCTATCTCCCTTGTTGGCTCCTCTTCCAGCATATGGGCACAGCCTGTTCCTGTGCCTTCAAGAGTTCTTTCTCGAAGTAAGTCCAGCCTTCCTGGACCCTTTGTTTTTAAGGGCTGTTTCCCAAGAAACTTTCCGAGTTAGTTCCTTGAATAAGCCAAAGTCTGCCCTTCGGAAGTCCAGGGTGGAGGTTTTGGTGCTGCCTCTCCTGCTTTCACCATATATTGAAAACTCAATTATTTCATGGTCACTGGACCCCAGGCAGCCTCCTACCACAACATCTCCCACCAGCCCTTCTCCATTTGTAAACAGCAAGTCGAGCAGGCCTGAACCCCTGGTAGGCTCATGTAACAGCTGGGATAAGAAGCTATCCTATATACACTCCAGGAACCTTCTAGACTGCCTCTTCTCTGAAGTGTTCAATTCCCAGCAGATGTCTGGCTGATTAAAGTCACCCACAAGAACAAGGGCAAGTGATCTTGAGGCAGCATCCATCTGCTTGAAGAATCGTAAATCAACCTCTTCTTCCTGATTAGGTGGTCTATAACAGACTCCAACCAGGATGTCAGGCTTGTTGGCCTTTCCCCTAATTCTTACCCATAGAGACTGAACCTGATCATCCTTAGTCTCTACTTCCATGACGCCCAGAGCCTCCCTCATACACAGGGCCACTCCTCCACCCCTTCTCCCTCTCCTGTCTCTCCTGAAGAGTCTGTAGTCATTGATTACAGGGCTCCAGTTGTGAGAGTCATCCCACCACGTTTCTATGATGGTGACAACATCATAGTTTTCCTCTTGTACCAAGGCTTCCAGCTCCTCTTTTTTGTTACCCATACCGCATGCATTGAGGTACATGCACTTCAGCTGGGCTGCTGGTTTTACCCCTGTCTCTGGTTTACCACCCTCAGCCTCATTCAGTTCATTTCTGCTACTCTTGTGTTTAACCCACTCCCCTTCAAGCCTAGTTTAAAGCCCTTTCAACAAGCCCTGCCAGCTCGTATGCCAGGATCTTTCTCCCCCTCTGAGACAGATGTACCCCATCTGTCGCTAGCAGACCTGGGGCTATATAAAGTTCCCCAAGATCAAAGAACCCAAAATTCTGTTGGTGGCACCAGCCTCTGAGACACTTATTCATCAGGCATGATTTCCTGTTCCTTTCAGCATTCCTACTTGCAACTAAGGGTATAGATGAAAAAATTACCTGTGCCCCTGCTGCGGTCGAGGGGAGGCTTATTTATTAATTACCCTCACAATGATAATTAATAAATGATATGGCAAATGGGTATTATAAAAAATAGTAACCCTTTATTAATATGAAATATGCCAAACTCGTAAAAAGGATCGGTCCAAAGATATATTTACAATAGGAATTATGCAGTCTCAGGGCAAATATAAACTATTCTATGCAAATTAGGAGGCAACAACTCGGAAAGAGAAGGTCCCTGAGAGCAGGTAGTGCTCAGTTACAGCAGGGAGGAGGCTAAATAAGAACTGTTGATCCAAAAGGCAGTGAATTAGTTACTCACAGCTATAAGGGATATAAGGGATGCTGCTGCTGCTGCATTAGCTGTGGGGCACTCTTGTAAGGCACGGCATGGCAGATTGACAGCATGAAAGGTTTACTGTGTGGTCTCAGTCTGGTCTGACTTCAGTGGACAGCGGACGTTTAACGACGCTCTCGGCGATGGGTGCTTGCATGGTTCCTGGGTAAACTCATGAACGGCATGATTCTGGTGACAAGGGGAAGTTAGGTGACTTCAGCTTCTAGGCTTGTGGTTTCTCTGGCTTGCGGCTTCTCCGGCTTGCATGTATATGGCTCGTGGCTTTATCCTAGGCTCTGGATCAGGCAATCGAGGCAGGGCAGGGCAACTTGAGGCATCAAGGCTTGAAGCAAGGCTTCAGCAAGGTAAGGCTTCAACAAGCTTGAGCAAGGCAAGGGTGACTACCAAGTCTCTTGTATATATACAAATTGCCAGAGGTCAATTGGTCCAATGGGGCACTGAAGCTAACATGTAGCTGCCCAATGGAAAAGCGTTCTGCCAGGCTATAACCATAAAAGGCAGAAGCAAGGACCTTGTATCTGGGGGAACAATGGTCAGCTTACGTGCTCTCACCCCAGATAAACATCTTGTTTACCAGACAGGCAGGAGTCCTGTCCCCTGTTCTTCCCATGTTGCCCTGTTTTCCTGCAGGAAGGAGGGGAAAGAAAGGGACTCTGTCTAGACATCTTAAGGCCTGTCTGGATTGGTACTAGGCCATGTCATGGCCCTACCACAACAGCCCCTGATCCCTCAACTACGTTTCCCAGTGCTTTGAAGTCCCTTTAGATTGCTTTTAGACTTCTGGTATTGACCTCATCACTTCCCACCTGCATAACTAGCAAGGGATAGTAATCAGAGGGCTGTACTACATTAGACAGCCTTCTGGTAACATCCTTGACTCAAGCCCCAGGGAGGCAACAGACTACCTTGTGGGAAGGGTCCAGCTGACATATGGGGCCCTCTGTTCCTTTCAGAAGGGAATCAGCAATAACAATTACCCTCCTCTATTCTTTTTTGGGTACAAGTTCTGATTCGAGGGGGGGACTTATTTGCTTTAGTCAGCCCCCCAGATGGTGTTACTTCTGCTTCCAAAATCACCTCACCCTCAACCTGTAGTGCCCTATATCTGTTGTGCAAGGGCAACTGAGGAGGTGAGGGGGGCTGGAAGGGGTTTACCTTGCCCCTTCTGACAGGCACCTGTATTCATCCTCCTTGTTTCTTGGGTCACTTCCCTCTGCTAAGTGGGTCTGCAGAGCCTGGGACTACAAATCTAACTCCCTTTCACATTCTCTTATGGTCCTTAGTCTTTCTACTTTGTCCTTCAGCTCAGCCACTAGGTTAAGCAGACCTTTGATCTGCTCACACCTAATGCATGGATTTCCTTTGCCACCCTCAGCTGCCAGGCTCCAACACTCATTGCGGATGGCTGTCTGAACACCTGCATGCTTACATGTGGGCTCTGTTCGGGTACCCACAGTTTTACAAACAGCCTGTGACCGAGTTTTAACCATGGCTCAATTCCTTCGAGGAACTGACTTTTTTTTAACCCTCACATGCTACTCACCGTGTTCCAGTGAGCAGCCTAGCTTTCCCGTGGCTGCCTTTGTGCTGGAATTGCTGTCTTATGCTAATTGGTGCTTAAATGTCACGCGGTTCCCAGGCAACAACCCCCAGCCACGTCACCTTCCCAAGCAGGCGTGCTGAAGGACAGCCCCTGCATATCCTGCTTATCCCTTTGGGGTCCTTCCAACCTCAGAAAGCCTCAAAGCAATCCCAGGAAGCAAAGCACAGCTAGCAGTTACTGAGGCTTTCCCGCTGTTGCCCTCATGCTGAAAATGAAACCTGCTCCTGATGTCATAGAGAAACCTGTGCTGATGTGCAAGTTTGGTGCCTCCACATCCCGCTCTACTCTGGCAATGGAAAATTAGTGAAAATATTTGGTCTGCTAGCATTTGCACCACTGAAAGCACTTGCTTTTTCACATAGATGTGAGGAGCTGGACCACTTCTGGCCCAGCTTCTGTCATAGGTGACTGAAGGGTCATTAACTTTGCTTGTTGCTAGCTGGGGTCCAGTAGAGTTAATGGCTGAAGATGGTCTTTAATCTCCTGTTGTGACCTGTGCTACCACATGATAGCACATGAGAAAGGCTCACAGGCCCTTTTTATTGATGTTTGAGTGAGGTTAGACTTCTGAGAAAACCAGCAAAGACACTGCTGAATTTGTCTTTCACAAGGTGCAGATTTATTTTATACATAGGAACACAGTAGGTCTAGGAACCTCTACTCATTTTGAGTTATTTCCTACATGTTCTGCATGCTGCCTGATCATCACATGTCTACACTAGTCTATTATTTTGAGAATAAATCTTGCTCCTTTGATGATTTTTCCTCTTCTGTACACTTAATCAGCCAAGTCTAATCCATTACTTATTGTTTGATAGAGGGGAAGATGATAATGATAGAGGAAGAGGCAACTTTTTAAAATGTTAATTAAATTTAAAAGGGTATTGTTGTTAACACTTCAAGGTCATAAAGGATTAGTACTCTATACCTTGGAAATATTACAATGCAGAGGAAAATTTATGGGAATATATATGTGTATATAAGTAATTCTGTGGCTTTATATCAAGCTCAGAAAGAAATCATCAACTAACAAGGGATCTTCTAGCAAAGGGTAATATTAACCTACTAAATTCATTGCCTGCTAACTTATTGTGCCAAGCTGAGGAAATCAGAAACAAAACAGTGTCCGTCCTTCACAATGCACTGTCCATTACTGACATTTTTCTTTATTTTTCCTCCTCTTTTGACTAAGCTGGAACCTTACAGCCTTTTCCCTCATCTGACATAAAATGATATAAGACCCACTGCATACAATGATATATGCTTCTGCCTGTTGTGGAGAGGGGAATTAGGGATGGAGGATGGTGATTATTAATTAGGAATTATGAAAATATGAATTATGAAAATTATCATTTATTATTATTATGAATGTTCGATTAATAACTTTATATATATTGATTTGGATGCACGGTTGTAATAATATAGACCATAACTAGTTTAGTATTTACAATTATACTCAATTATACTATTTACAGTCAATTTCTAATTAAGGGAATGAAAGGGTGCAGTTCTGCCACTTGTCCACTAGATGGAGACTCGACAAGGCGCTTGTGACTTGCAACTACACACAGAGATATTTATAATGTTATCATGAGGCAAGTTAAGCTAGAAATATCATGTGGCTACGTGCGGGCGCTTTGAATAGAATGTTACTGAATGTTATACACATGAAAGATCCATTCTGTCTCTCTGTATAGCGAGGCAAGTTGCTGGGTTATGCTGGCTCGCTGCTTATTTGCCCGAGGCTGGTCCCATTCTGGAGGAGACTTTCTTTCTCCCTTCCGGCTCGGGGATGGGGGGGCAAGATTTGCTTTTCTCCTCCCGCGGTCTGCGGGAAGGGGCGGTTGTCTTCTTTGTCCTCCTGTGGTCTGCAGGGATGGAGTGGCTCCCTGACCAGCTCAGCAGGGCTGGGTTCTTTCGGTGGTCGGCCCTCGCGATCGAGGGCGATTCCCATAGGCGGGTTTCGGTGGGAGTGCGGTGATGCGATGCTTCCCCCTCAGCTTGGCTCGAGGTGAGCTGACACTGCCAAATATCAGCGACTGCTTTCAATTTAAATTACAATACTGCAGTCGTTTCCTTTGACTTCAATGGAGAGGCTACCTTTTGCTCTCTCCCTCGGGGAAATCCCGGGTGCTTCACCCTGATATGGGCTGTGGAGAGGCTACACTAGGCAGCTCCCTTTCTCTCCCATGGACGGTGGGGGCTACGAACGATGTGTTTCTGCTTATGGCTGCTTATGGCTGCTTAATTAGATTGCAGCATTTCTGGACTGCCAGGCTTGGGCTAGTCTTTCCCCTTTATGGGTTTTAGCTTACCCTCTCTCGGGGCTTCCTCAGTCCTTTTGACTGGGCTTGATTTCACCCTCTCTTGGGCATGCGACGCTGATGTTCTATCAGCAAAGGGGTCATCCTTTGCAGGTTCCTTGAGTGTCTTGGTGGGCTGGCTTCTGTATTTGCAGAAGCTTCCAGTATGCTTGCGTGTGAGAAGACTCACAGCTGATGCATCACGAGTTACATAACAAGTGAAAGCAAATGGAGAGAGCAAAGTAGTAAAGAAATGGAGTAGTACTTACAGATTCTTGAGGCTGGAGCTGGCCAATGGGCACACTCGCCAACAACCTGCTACCACCTATAGAAAAGGTGAAGCTAGGATTATGCCCGTAGATGGACAGAGCATAGGCATGCCATCGAGATGGGTGCATGTAGTTGTTTAACCCTTAGGAGACAGGCTGGTGCCTGAGCCTTTTGTTCTCCTCTCCTGAAAGGAGGGTGGACAAGTTAGCTGGTATCTGGGGGCATAATTCTGGGCATGTGATGCCTTCACACACTGCCTTCACTCAAGAGAAAGTACACCACTATTTTATTGGAAGCAGGTCTCAAGAGCTCATGAACTCACCAAACACCCCTATAAATTACTGGAAAGCCACACCAAAGTGTAATAACAATAAACCAAAAATGGCCTAAGTGGCTTTACTCAGACAGACTTTCAGATACCACTCTGTAGAGTTTCATGCTTACTTCCTTACGCATTCCAGCTATTTACTGTCTCTGCAGCCAGATGTATTAGCTCACATGCAACAAATTGCTTGTGCCTTTACTGTCAGAAACCAGTTTTAAAATAGTTATTTGTAAAATTATATGCATCTACCAAACAAACTCAGAGTAAAGTAATTTTTCTTTAATTTCATAGAATTATAGAATCAGTCAGCATTGGAAGGGACCACAAGGATCATCTAGTTCCAACCCCCTGCCATGGCCAGGGACACCTCACACTACATCAGGCTGGTCAGAGCCTCATCCAGCCTGGCCTTAAACACCTCCAGGGATGGGGCCTCAACCACCTCCCTGGACAACCCATTCAAGGCTCTCACCACTCTCATGGTGAAGAATTTCTTCCTCACGTCCAGCCTCAATCTCCCCACTTCCAGCTTTATTCCATTCTGCCTAGTCCTGTGACTACCTGATATCCTAAAAAGTCCTCCCCAGCTTTCTTTTAGGCCCCCTTCAGATACTGGAAGGCCACAAGAAGGTCACCTCGGAGCCTTCTCTTCTCCAGATTGAACAGCCCCAACTCTCTCACTCTGTCCTCATAGGAGAAGTGCTCCAGCCTTCTACTCATCCTGGTGGCCTTTCTCTGCACACGTTCCAGCATGTCCATATCCCTCTTGTAATAGGGGCTGCAGAACTGGATGCAGTACTTCAGGTGGTGTCTCACCAGAGCTGAGTAGAGGGGGAGAATCACCTCCCTTGACCTGCTGGACACACTTCTCCAGATGCAGACCAGGATCTGGTTTGCTCTCTGGGCTGCAAGTGCACATTGACAGCTCATGTTGAGCTTCTTGTCCACTAGCACCCCCAAGTCCCTCTCCTCAGTGCTGCTTTCTAGCCAGTCACTGCCCAGCCTGTATTTGTGCTTGGGATTGCCTCTTTTCATCTATTTCAGGTATGCACAGGATATATGCTAAATTATTTTCTTTGAACACTGGCATAGAATCAGTTAGGTGATGTGGTAGTGAAGATGAGGGTCAGAGCTTATGAGGTCAAATTTACTTTACTAATGACTTTACTCCTAAGATGAACACGTAGTTCATTACTAATGACCATCCCCTTCTGGATTTCTTTGGCAAGACTGTCAGTGTAGATGTTAATTTAATGCTGATCCTGATGTTCAAAGCATTTCTACTGTAAGCACATGTCCAATAGTCAGTAGAAGTTCAACTGAGTGCATTAACTCATGTCATATCTTTAACCAACCAGCCATTACCTGGAGTTCATTTCTAGTCACTCAAGAGCAGAGGCAGATTTAAACCAACTATCTCAACTGGAAAACTATTCTTTGAGGAGCATGTTAGTGACCAGATTGTCAAAGTGCATTTACAGGAGTTTCCAGTGTGCTTTCACTAAACTGAAAGTAAAAGCCTTCTGCATCTCCTTCCTGGCATAGTTTTGAACAGGGAGAAAGTTATCAGTGCATTATCTGAAAGCCCTTGCTTTTAAATGGATCTACTCATCTGGTTTATTCTGAAAGCTCTGATACATATTGTTTAGAAATATTTAGGTTCTAAAGTTAATTATGGCTGAAGTTTATATCTACTGAGTCCCTGGGAAGGAATTTATAGTTTGTTTGTTTCAAATTCTACTACATCTTCCCATACTAGATTATTCCATAGTCTTTCCATTGCAAAGTTATTTTGAAGTTTATCCTCTTCTCTTAATTTCAACACATTACCTTATTTATTTCCCTTCTGGGTAATTTTGTTCTTCCCTGGGTGTAGGCACTGTTCAGACGTTTGCAACATGCTTTCTTTCCCCTCTCAGACATTGCTCAGCCCTATTGTGCATATTTACAGCTGTTCTTGTCAAACTTTCCTTGTAAATCAACCCCTCCAGCACTCTAATAATTTTTGTTGCACTTCTCTGAACTCCTTCCAGTTTGTCTTCATCTTTCTGGTAATAACTGTGCCTATGTGTCATTTGGTATTTTCTCCTTATCACATTGCAGCAGAGAATCAAACCTTTTGCCCTGTTGCTGCCTGCTGTTGTCAGGCAGACGGCTTGAGTGATTGACGTAATCCCATAATTTGCCAGAGGGGCAATTTTAGATTTTTGTAAACCAGTAAATTGGTGATTTGAGCCAAATATGATGCTGGGGGAGGGGAGTGGAGGGTGGAGGAGTGGGGGTGTTATTCACTCATCTTCTCTAAACAAAACTGGAGATGTTTCTGGATTCAAATCCAAGGAGCTTCTGGGTATTTTTCCTGCTGCTTCTGATGCTGGAATAAAACATCAGGGCTAATTTGAAGGCTTTACAAGCAGAATTTGAAATTCAGAGGAAAAAATTCCTCTTTGTGCTGGGCCTGGGCTTCTTCATTTTTGTCAGTGGTGTCAGGAAGAAGGACAGTTTCAGGCAAGAAGAATCAGTCTCTGTACAATCCCAGCTCTCCGGTTCTGTCCCCAGCCATTCCCCTGAGGCACAGCCCAAGAGGCAATGGTCCTTCCTGGCACACATAAACTTGTTCATTCTCTTGCCTTTGACTAACAGAACTCTATTGGCTTCCATCTCCTGTTCTGATACAACCTTTGTATTCTTCCACATTTGTACTCCGACTTTTTTAAAGGCTGCCTTGTTTTATACATAGGAAACAGTCCTACTCCTGAGCAGATCCTGTCCCAGGGGTCAGATAGATGGAAGAGTTCACCATATATCCTAAAAACCTTCTTTTCTATCACTAAGCATGTTTCAACGTGCAGCAGGGTTGATTCTGTTTCAGTTATTTCTGAGCAACCTGCTTGTCTGAAGATGTCCTATTACTTGAATACCCCTCCATATTGAGAGTTTGTAAGCTCTCTGCTAAAATTTTCAAAAACTGAATTCTCAGATTAAAAGGTCCTTATGACAAAAGATTGCCTACCTTTCCCATGATTACATTCCCAAAGGTGAATGCCAATGGAAATATTTCTCCGGCTTTCTTCAATAATTTATTGGCATTGACAGCTTTCCCCTTCATGTGACTGCTCCTGCAGCTCTAAGAATATCAGCTCCACTGAGAGATTGAAATTTACTTGTCACAGCTCTGCCCGGCAGTTATGAATGGTGTGGTTCAGGCAGGCTGCTGGTTAACAAAATTAGAGAGAGAACAGGGAGCAAATATGCAACCATCCCACTCCAGAAAACTTTAAAGGCCAACTTAAATTCATGTGTGCCATTTTGCAGACAGACACTTTCATCTGAAAAATAAATGGGCTGAACGCATTCTTAGATCAAACTGCCTCCCAGCACTGAGATGTAAAAGGTATGAACTTATCATGTTCATGAAGTTCTGCGTGGGATGAAGTTCTTATTTCAGTGAGAGCAGCATCTGCCTCAGCCCATTCATCTCCTGGCTTCTCCATGAAGAAATAAGGCTGGGTTTCTTAGAGTTTTTGACTTCCTACTGATAGCATTCAATTTTGTGACCCAGATCCCAAATTAGCAATCATGGAGAAGAAAGCAAGCCCTTTATGGAAGAATAATTCAAATTAGCTTTCCTTTATTTTCAGTACTCCCTCACCACATAGAACTCTGGAACTCATTGGAGCACTGTACCTGACTTAACGTGTCCCGCTGCTGTTAGGTATTTAGGCCACATCTGGCCATACAGAAGCAAAAGCAAAAACCCAGGTCAACCTGTGCTCATCTGCATTAACCAAAGCTGCAATCCAGCTGATCCAGCAGTTAAGGAAAAGGTCACTGTACATGATTTTTCCTGTGGCACATCAGAAATTAAATCAAATGAACTCTAAATTAACATCATAGAAAGTCAACTGTACTTATAAGTTTGGCTTATTATTTTTGTCTATACATGTTCCTCTCCCCCATGCCCCCCACTGCCAAAAAATACAAGGTTTAGTTAAAAAAAAAATTATTATACCTTTGTTTTCTTCACCCTTCTTTTATGGAAACAAGGAAAAAATAGTTTCTTAAAGAATTCTGTCTTTAGTTTAAACAGATGTAACCTAGAATTGATTTAAATGTATTTATATAGCTATATGCCAAGTTCTCCAAAAAGTCAATCACAAATAGTTTTGAAAAAAACTTTTTTTTTTTTTCTTATGAAACATAGACTAAAGTAACATTTTTAAAGTATTTGCTTTGCTAAAGGGAAAGATTTCCCCATTACCATGAGCTGGCCATCCTTAAAGCCCTCTGGTTTCTCCATGCTTCCCACACTTCTCGCCATGCAGTTCCATTCCAAGGTCCACGTGTAAAAGTGTTAAATATTGAAATTAGTCTTACATGGAAAAACAGATGCCTTTTTCCATTAAACACATTATAAGTTTGTTTGTTTGGTTGGGTTTTGATTCTTCTTTGGACTTCATCTAGCCCCTCTCTCTCTCTCTGAGAAAAGTATTCTTCTAGAGAAAAATAATGTTTAAAAAAGCAAACAAAAGTCAATTTTTGGTCAATAAAAATATTTCATGACAATAAATGTTTCAGTTTGGTTTTAAAATATTAACATATTTTAAATGCCACTATAAAATAATAGTGTTCCTCTGAAATGTTATTTGAAAGGAATAAAAATGTCCTCCTCTTCTGAAAATTTTAGACTAGATTGTCTGCATATTATTGAAAAGATGTATTTCACTTTTAAGTGTTTCATCACCGTATCATTATACTGACCTTATATTTTCTGACAAAAATCACAGAAAATCACTAGGATTATAAAAAACGTTCAAGACTATATTGGGTTTGGCTGAGCTGGAGTTAATTCTCCGCAGAGAATCTTTCTAGTGCTGTGTTTTGCAATTCTGTACGTGAGTTTTGATAACACAACAGTGTTTTGGCTACTGCTGAACAAACACCCAGGCTGTGCTTTTCCAACATTTCACCCCCCAAGAGTATGCTGAGGGGTGATAAAGATCTTGGAAGGGGACACAGCTGAGACAGCTGACCCAAACTAGCAGAAGGGATATTCCATGCCACAGGACATCAGCTCAGATATAAGAGTTAAGTGAAAGAATGAAGTATGGGGATATTTGTCCATGGTGTCTGTCCTTCAGAGCTACTACTACACATAGAGCCCTGCTTCCCAGGACCATCCACCATCTGCTGATGGGAAGTAGAGAATAACATCTCTCTGGTTTTGCTTTCCACATGAAGCCTTTTGCTTGTACTTATTACTACTAAACTGCTTCTATCTTATTACTGGCTTATTTTCCCCTCCCTGCTGTCCATCTAAGGAGAGTTGTAGAGCAGCTTTTGTGGGCGTTTGGCCTCCAGCCAGGGCCAAACTACTGCAAAGACCCTCACGTCCAATCATTATCTAACTCTACCAGGGCCACGACTACCCCATATTCTTGAGTACTATATCTAAACAGCTTTAAAATACATCCAGGGATGGTGATTCAGCCACTTCCCTGGGCAGCCTCTTTTAGTCTTTGATAATCCTTTCAGTATAAAAGTTTTTCTTAATGTCTAATGTAACCCTCAGCTGACATAACTTGATGTCATTTCTTCTTGTCCTATGAGTTATGACTTGTGAAAAGAGACCAACACCCACCTGTCTACCACATACTTTCAGGTAGTTGTAGAAAGTGATAAAGTCTGCCCTCAGTAGCCTTTTCTCTAGACTAAACAACCCCAGCTCCCTCAGGTGCTCCTCATATGATATATTCTCAAGACCCTTCACCAGCTTCATTGCCTTTCTAAATCAACATTTTGGTGTTAACCAGCTCTACATGTAATATTTAAGACTAAAACACCTTCATTAAAAAGCTTACTGATCCAGGATACTATGGGGACTGAGGAATATGTAATTCATAGCTCACCTTTAATGGTATGATGAATGCTGAACAGTGGCAGGTTGTCCTTGCTTGTTTTAAAGAACTGCCTCAACAAATTTGCCATAGTCAGTTACCTGGTGGTATGGGGCTTTATAGAAATAGTATATCCTTGATGAACAGCCAAATTACAATTTTCTGTACCTCAGTGGCTAGCCAGAGATGAGAGTTGTGATAGTTCCTTTTGTAAAGATACAAAGGGGAAAAGCCCAAAACCAAGATGTAGTCTGTCCTTCTGTGTTATCAATATTCTAGCCAAAAAAATGTCTTTTAAAATTTTATTGGGAGTAAAAGAAAGCAAACAGCACGCACGCTGGGCTGAGGGGACAAAATCACAGCAACTGCTACAATAGCTTTTCTAATTTTATATAGCTACCTTATCTACATAACAAGCTTATCCTAAATAGAAGGCATGGATATGATAATTAGTTCTTGGAATGGGGTGCTCATGCGCATTCTTCTTAGCAGGGGTCTTTTGGGGGCGTCAAAGGATGAAGTAATCTTCCTCACAGTGTCTGCTGAATAACCTCCCACCTTAAGCAGGCACCATTCTCAAGGTTTCTTATCTGAAATCCACATTCCAAGATAGAGCTGGTACGATTTTTATCTCTGGTCTGTCTGGTTAAAAAGTCTTTGTTCGAGCTTTTCGAAAACAGCTTCTTGCAATCTTTCAAAACAAGCTCCTTGAACTTTACTCCTAACTCACCCTTTAACACGAATCACTTATTATATTCATAACATTCTGGAGGAGATGAAGTGTTTTGGTGAAGTGTGCATGCTCCAAAGAATGTGATCATACATTGCTGGGTAAGGAAGCTTGTCGTTCTGGTGGGGAATAGATTTTCAGGGACATTTATTGCCTAGGAAGCCACTTCCCGACTCAGAGACCAGCAGCTCTTTCTTATCACTGCTTAATCTCAGGATATAAATCCTTATGGTTCAGGGCTTCAGTTACCCTCTAATTAATAAATTTGAGGAAGAAACCTTCCTGTAGGCCAGTTAGTCCATATCTGCCTTCTGCAGGATTCCTGTGCTTGCCTCTGAAGCAGCTACCAGGAGTGATTTCAGGCACTGGCATTGACCTCCTATCCAGTCAAATAAAAAGCTCTGGATCCCACAGTCTTCCTCAGTGGAAGACCTAACAATTTGTCCACTTCACATCTGCTACAGAGATAACAAATCATTACCTGATTTTCTTTTCTTCCATTCTGATTTGCTTGGCTGACTTTTTTCTTTTTATATTTTTTTTCTTCTTCATAAGAAAACCAGTCACATTAAATTGGACTCAGACAAGTAAATAGTTTGTAATGATATGTTGGACTTCCTGTAGCAAAAGTAGGCAATTTGGCTCCATTCTGAATTTAGATTTTTAATTTTCCTTTGTCACAGAAAGGATTTTTCAGCAGAGTCTTTGGATGCACAATAGCTGCAGGCATTTAATCTGCAGAGGTAATCCTGAGGATACGCATGGTAGCATCTACTGTCTTTGATTTGCATCCAGGGAGAGAAGGCAGAGGTGAACTCAGAAGGCATCCAAAGAAAGAAAGAAAAGAAAGTGGTGCTACTAATTGCACATAAATCTGCAGCTTGAGTGTGTGTCTTACAGGCAGCAGTACGCCATTCATGTTCCTGTGGTTTAGAGAGGTCACTTGTCATTTAACCTCACCTATCCCTCTTATTCTGTAAACAAAGGACTTCAGTTTCCAAAATATCTGGTTATAAATGAAGGGTGAGGAAATGTTTCAATAAATATGTAGTATTCACCTTTTTCATCTGTTTTATTATTTAGATACAGAGAAATGTGTTATAGCACTTGAGACCCCTGTTTCTCTACTTTAAAATTGGGAATGAACCTCTCATCTCCTGCATTCCATACTTAAGAACATACATGTGAAGAGCTACTCCCTAGAAGCAAAGAAAATGTTTGTACAAACAAACTCAAGACAAGACAGAAATTGGCTGAGCTTCACTTCCAGGCTGGTTGATACACAGTGGAAGGCAAGTTTAAGGGACACAAGCTCAGAGCCACACCTGAAAATCCAGAACTCCTTTACATGAGTTTTACAAAGTCTTCACAGATGTCTTGTGGTGTAGGGAGAAACAGTCTGACAAAGGGGATGCTATTCTTAACCCATTTGTGTAGATGACTTACTGAAGTATAAGGAGATCTGGTGAAGATAGCATTATCCAACTCATGTACCCCATTGACTCCCAGCTGGCATTTATGCTAGATATTACTCCTCTTGCAGCAGAGTCAGCAGAAGAGGTTATGTGCCTATAGCCTGGCAACCTTGTGAAGGCTTAAGTTGAGATGGTGGGATGCAAGTTAGAGAGATTGACATGACAGTACATGTCCTTCATGGCTTCAGGCAGCACAAAGAGGCAATCTGTAGTTGAAAGGAGAGTGGAAGGGCTTAAATCACAGCACAGCATTTTTCAAGAGTGACTTTGTCAAAGCTGTAAGCAGCAAGCAGATTAAACAGCTTGCCCAAGACCACAGAGGAAAACTGTGTCAGCACTGAACCAAAACCAGATCACAGCCTAGATCTTCATCTACAAGGCTCTATGTGGGGAGGCAAAACAGCTCCACAGTGCCAATTTGAGTGTGGCTTCACTGCTTCTATTATTAAAAGCCACAGAGAAACATTGAGGCAAAGGAGATGAAGTAATTTATGCAGGTTCTGCACCCTGATTTCTGAGCTCCTGCTCCAAAACATTTGCATGTACCGCTTTAAACCATGTAATAAAATCTGACTTTACTTCCACCTTTTGTCCTCACTTACAGAAAAGGAGAGCATACTCACTTTTCTCTGGAAATTTACTTGTCTTCAACAGTGGTGGCCCTAAAATTACTGCTAATTTCCTGCAAGGAAGTTGTTCTTTGAAATGCACTTTTCATTTTCTTCTCCTTTCTTTTTTTTTGCTTTCTTTTTTTTTTTTTTTTTCTCTTCTATCTAAGACTGGCATTGACTCTGTTGAGAACATGCAAGTGTAGTTGCTTTTGAAAGCTGCAACGTAAATGCTGAAAATGACAGCTTAAATGGAATCATTAAAGCAGATGTAAGTACTATCTGAATGCTTCTGAAGTCTCCTATGCACAGAATTAGCATCTTTATTTTCCCTTCCTATGCATGCACCTTTTGAAAGAGAGCTGACAACCTATTATTTCTTACTTTCTCCTCATTTTAAAGACTGAATTTACAGTCTGTGTTCATATTTTAAAGCTATAACGCATTCAGTAGGAAATGTCTGAAAATCTGACCAAACTAGAGGCATGGTGCAACAGTGACTATGATATATAACTACTAATTTCAGGCTATAAAGCAAAAGGAAATTAAAACTATAATTATAAATTATAATTATAAATATTTACTACTGGCTTAAAGAGAAAAAAGCAGTTTTCTTTTAATGATGATTAGACAAAGCACACTGATTCAGAGTCTGCCATGGACTTCACCAGTTTCAAAATCTGATTCCCGGCTAAGGTGAGATTCACCTCACTTTGTTACCCACTATGAATTAGGGCAACTAGTAGCAGCTGCTTTAGCTCTTTCTATAAGCAAGGTAGAGAGAGTCATTTCCATAAGATGGTTCATATCACCTCTCTCAGGGTGGAATGAGTCACTAGAAGGTCTCGCAATCCTCTAAGGAAGGGAGAAGGTACCTACAGAGGAAGCACTTTCCTAGACTAGATATTAATCTTACAGTGATTTAAAGATAGATAACATGAATAACATGCTGATTTTTTTGGTTGCTACAAGCCCACCATTTCAAACTGAGCTAATATGCTCTGAATACTGAACTAACCACTGGCACTGTAGCTTTGTTAGAGAACAACTCCCTGGGGTATACAGCAGCACTCAGATGCTATGCATTTGGAGTAGCACTGAGTCACAAGCTCAGAAAACTCAGGCAAGATGACAGATAGGCTGTTTTGACTTCAGAAATACTGCCTTCTCATCTTCCTTTGAGCGTGAGATCATGCCTGCATGTTGGCCAGATAGGACCTCCTCTGATGATCTCTTAGCCCATCTCTGTGCTGACACTTGTGAGGCCCAATAGATAACTGGCGGCACAGGCTAACTCTTTTACCGCGTGGTCCAGGTAATCCCTTGGAGACATATGGTCTCTGTCTGCATCTAGATGAGATAAATGCCATTTTATAGTGTTTCAACATAGCAGCTGAACACCAGTCTAGAAAGCCCACCACAGTGGTAGTATGCCATGATATGCATGTGTCCCACCCCTGGAGTGAGACATTAGCCCTGTCCCAGATGCACTAGTCTTAATTCGGGTGACTTGTGGTATAGATATGTGGTATGAAGCATGTCTGGCTTGTGCAGGTATCTAGTTAATGCTATTCGGTATTAAAGAATAGGACAACAAACACCCACAACAAATCAAATGCTCAGATTCACAAACTCAGAGGAACAGCAGGTAACAGCATCAATACCAATGACTCAAGCTCTGAGACAACTGAAAAATGGGCCATTGAAGGGACCACTGAGAGCCTTGAGAAGGCTTGGACAGGGCTCTTTAACTAGTAAGAGGCAAAAAAGATTGTCATAGGTCTCATGGAACAGAGCAAATTTCCTACCTGAGAGGACTTGTGGGATCATGTTAATACTTACTATGCGATGTTTGAAGGTACCTTCACAGCTCTCTGTGTCATTTATGGATTGGCCAGACATTTTCAGATAGCAAATCTTTTTTTTTTTCCACTTACTGCTGAGAATTCCTGAGAAATTACTTTATTGTGACCAGATTCAGATATTTTATTGTTGCTGTTCTTTCTTAGGACTTACTAGACTTAGTCATCTCCCTGGCTTTCCAGAAAGCCCTTGCATAGCTTTCCTACTGTACAAATTGGGTAAGATATGTCTCTAGGTGTTTTGCTAATGGGTGATAGGGCATGAAACTATATTGCTAATTGCGATAATTTGTTGACAGGTTGAAACCTGAGATCACAGCACTATATAAGTTTCATTTACGTCATGCTTGGAAAGAATTTTGTTTGCTAGATTGTTTGTTGCTTTCCAACAAAATGAAAAAGAGTGAATTTAAAAAAAAGCTGAAGTTCTTCCAGGTGTGGATTATGTGAAGGCATATCCAGATGTGACACTTTTGCTAAATTATATGAACATTGGGTCTGTACCTAAGGAACTGGCCAGAATGAGAAATTATATCTTTATTTACCGACGCCAGCAGGTTCTGAGAGCAGACTTGGCTTAGTCATGGCCCTGCATATTTATATTGTCCTTGTAGAGTCAGATATAAATATATATAGATACCTGATTCATAACCTATCCTGCGCCTCAGTGGAGGCATCGGTTTAGGACCTGGGTGGCCTTGATTTTATTATTAGTGCTTCCACTGGCCTGCTGCTCAGCAGCAGGTAAATGAGGTCATCGTTTTGTGACTCCATTCCCTTTTGCAAAATGTAGATAAAGACTCTTAATCCTGCTGATGAAAGGTGATATGATGAATAGCATTCTTTCCAGTCTTGCCTTCATTATAGTAGGGGTCTTTGTGAATCTATTCCATTAACAGCTCTAAGGATCATAGAAATCCCTATATAAATTAAACACAAAACCTTGGCACTGCCATGAAACTGTAATTAGGAAATGAAAAAGCTACAGTTTTCAGAGTAACAATAGATACGCCGACACTGTATATTGTGCATAGATTTAAGTATGCATTTAATAGTCTGATGGTAATTAAAATATTATATAGATACAATATGTTTGAATTATTATTACTAAATTGGACGAATTGCACTTTTTCTGTATCTTGGCTCTTGCATGTTAAAATTTGTAACTTCACTGTTACACTCAGACTTGTTTGCATTCAATTTATTTGAGCTTTCTAAATTAGATACGTGTTTGACGCTCTATATTAAAATTAAATCAATTGATTCTTAATAGTCATGTGGTGTTAATATTAAGCCAGTTAGGCTCAAATCAACAAACACATTTATTTAACAATAGCCCTGATCTTGTAAAGGACTTTAACTTGTATTTTGAGCTCTGAGTTAGCAAAATTCTTAAGCTCATCAGCAATATAAACCCTGTAAAACATAATTCAACTGCTGAAGTTAATTACTGGAAAAAACTTGAAGTGGCTCCAGAAAGAAGATGTAAGAATAAATGTCATGTCTGGGGAAAGGAAAAAAAAAAAAAAAAAAAAAAAAAAAGGAAGAAGAAGAAAAGAAAAAAAAAAGAGGAAAAGATAAACTTTTTGCAAACTACTAGCCTCAGATTCAGACTACCAGATGCATGTATCTATGTAACGGGTGTCTACTTAGGGTTTCCTCTCAGGGATGTAGTAGGCAAAAGTGTGCCACGAATGATTCTGGGGAAAGGAAAAAAAAAAAAAAGGAAAAAAAGGAAGAAGAAGAAAAGAAAAAAAAAAGAGGAAAAGATAAACTTTTTGCAAACTACTAGCCTCAGATTCAGACTACCAGATGCATGTATCTATGTAACGGGTGTCTACTTAGGGTTTCCTCTCAGGGATGTAGTAGGCAAAAGTGTGCCAAGAATGATTCAGCTCATTGTGAAATAGACATTTACCAGCTGATCAGATTAATATCTCTAGTTTTCACTGCTTAATTCTCAACTGACTCAAGTGGGATTGTAGGCATAAAGCTCACATGCATATTGCTACCAGCAGGCACAGGTGTGCATACACTTATTTAGACATCTGAAGAGGGAGCTGAGTCATTCCTGTCACTAGAGAAGGATTCAATGGAAATTCACTTTGAGAAATCTACAATCATAGAATCACAGAATCATAGAATGGTTTGGGTGAGAAGGGACATTCAAAGGCCATCTAGTTCAACCACACTGCCATGGGCATGGATCCCTTCCACTAGACAAGGTTGCTCAAAACCCCATCCAATATGCTCTCGATCACTTCCAGGGAGGGAACATTCACAGCTTCTCTGGGCAGCCTGTTCAAGTGTCTCACTACCCTCACAGTAATTAATTTCTTCCTTATATCTGGCCCAAATCTACCCTCTTTCAATTTGAAATCACTAGCCGTTGTCCTATCACTGTACTCCCTAATAAAGAGTCATAAGTTTCCTCGTCTTTCCTGCAGGCCTCTTTTAGGTAGGGGAAGGCTGCTGTGAACTCTGAGGAGCTATTTCTCCAGGATAAACAAAACCAACTCTCTCAGCCTATCCTGACAGAGTTGGTGTTCCAACCTGTGGTGATTGGGGATGGATAATGATGGGTATTAATTATGAGTTATGAAACATGAATTATGAAAATGATATTTTATTAGGTATTAAAATTATTAATATTCAATTAATCACCATATAGATATTGATTCTAATGCACAGTTGTAAAAATATATTCCATAACTGGTTTCGTAGATACAATTTCAACCCACCTCTGCACGACGGGGCCGGATCCTTCGGAGTCAGCCTCTCGTGATCAACGTGAGGGTTCCTGGAGGGCGGGGTCAGTCATCTCCGATCCCAGAGAGAATGAAGGGGTGTGGTGAAATGGCAATTCCCCCTTGCGTGGCTCGAAGTGAGCTGTAATCTTTGGTTTGACATCAAAGGAGAGGATGTCTCTCTCTCTGTCTCTCTTTCTCTCTCTCTCTTTCTCTCGGGAAATCCCGGGTTGCTTTACCACAACAGCACAGGGCTGTGGATCGGAGACAGTGGGCGGCTCCTCTTATCTCCCACAAAAGGCGCGAGTCACACAAGATCATACAATCATATAATCAGTCAGGGTTGGAAGGGACCACAAGGATCATCTAGTTCCAATACCCCTGCCATGGCCAGGGACACCTCACACTACATCAGGCTGATCAGAGCCTCATCCAGCCTGGCCTTAAACATCTCCAGGGATGGGGCCTCAACCACCTCCCTGGAGAACGCATTCCGGGCTCCCACCACTCTCATGGGGAAGAACTTCTTCCTCACGTCCAGCCTCAATCTCCCCACTTCCAGCTTTGTACCGTTCCCCCTAGTCCTATCACTACCTGATATCCTAAAAAGTCCCTCCCCAGCTTTCTTTTAGGCCCCCTTCAGATGCTGAAAAGTCGGAATAAGGTCACCTCGGAGCCTTCTTTTCTCCAGAATGAACAGCCGAAACTCTTGCAGTCTGTCCTCATAGGAGAGGTGCTCCAGCCTTCTGATCATCCTGGTGGCCCTTCTCTGCACACGTTCCAGCATGTTCATACCCCTCTTGTAATAGGGGCTGCAGAACTGGACACAGTACTTCAGGTGGTGTCTCACCAGAGCTGAGTAGAGGGGGAGAATCACCTCCCTTGACCTGCTGGACACACTTCTCCAGATGCAGCCCAGGATCTGGTTGCCTTTCGGGGCTGCAAGTGCACATTGACAGCTCATGTTGAGCTTCTCATCCACCAGCACCCCCAAGTCCCTCTCCTCAGGGCTGGTTTCCAGCCAGTCACTGCCCAGCCCGGATTTGTGCTTGGGATTGCCTCGACCCAGATGCAGTACTCTGCACTTGGTCTTGTTGAACCTCATGAGGTTGGCTTGTGCCCACCTCTCCAGCCTGTCAAGGTCCCTCTGGATGACATCCCTTCCCTTCCAGCATGTCTGCTGCACCACACAGCTTGGTGTCATCAGCAAACTTGCTGAGGGTGAACTCAATGCCACTGTCCATGTCACCAACAAAGATATTGAACAAGACTGGTCCCAGGACTGAGCCCTGAAGGACTCTGCTTGTCACTGGCCTCCACTGGGACATGGAGCCATTGACAGCCACTCTTTGAGTGAGGATATCAAGCCAGTTCTTTATCCATCTCGTGGTCCACCCATCAAACCCATGTTTCACCAGATTGGAGAGCAGGATGTGGTGTGGGACAGTGTCGAAGGCTTTGCTCAGGTCCAGGTAAATGACATCAGTTGCTCACCCCTCATCTATTAATGTTGTCACCTGCTCATAGAAGGCCACCAGGTTTGTCAGGCAGGATTTGCCCTTGGTAAACCCATGCTGGCTGTACTCAATCACCTCTTAACTATTCTTCTGTCTCAGTAGTGTCTCCAGGAGGATCTGCTCCATGATCTTCCTGGGCACAGAGGTGAGACTGACTGGCCTGTAGTTCCCTGGTTCTTCCTTCTTCCCCTTTTTGAAAATGGGAGTAATGTTTCCCCTTTTCCAGTCACTGGGGACTTCCCCAGACTTCCAGGACTTTTGGAATATAATCGAGAGGGGTTTAGCAACCTCATCTGCTAGTTCTCTTAGTACCCGTGGGTGTATCCCGTCGGGTCCCATGGACTTGAACACTTTCAGGTTCTTCAGGTGATCACGAACCTAATCTTCACTTACGATGGGCAGTTCTTCCTTCTGGTTCTTGCCATTATCTTCCATGACTATTCCAGGAGTGTGGCTGGAGGCCCTTGCAGTGAAGACTGAGGTAAAGAAGTCATTGAGAACCTCAGCCTTTTCCAGGTCACTTGTGACCATTTCATCTGTTTCCTTTCTGAGGGGGCCCACACCTTCCCTAGGCTTCTTTTTACGATTGATATACCTGTAGAAATTCTTAGTGTTCCCTTTAACCTCCCTGGCTAGATTCAATTCAAACTGTGCTTTGGCTTTCCTAACCAGGTCTTTTATTGCTCAGGCAGCTTCCTTATATACTCCCCATTCTAGCTGTCCTTTCCTGCACTCCTTGTAGACTTTCCTTTTAAGTGATAGTGTGTCCAGCAGCTCCTTGCTCGTCCAGGCAGGCCTCCTAGCATTCTTCTCTGCTTTTCTCTTTGTTGGTATACATTGCTGCTGGACACAGAGAAGGTGGTCCTTGAATACTGACCATCTGTTCTGGACCCTCTTCCCTCTAGGGCTTTGTCCCATGACAGTTTGTCTAGCAGATCACTGAGCAATCAAAGTCTGTACGCCTAAAATCTAGGGTCGTAAGCTTAAAATATGTCCTCTTGGTTGTCCTGAGGATCTTAAATTCAACTGCTTCATGGTCATTGCAGCCAAGGCTGTCTCTGAGCCTCACATTGGTTACCAGCCCTTCCCTGTTGGTGAGAACAAGGTGCAGCATAGCACCTTTTCTTCTTGGTTCCTCTACCATTTGGAGGAGGAATGCAATCTTATTGCATCTATGCAATCCAGGAACAATCCTAATGCATCTATGCAATCCAGGAACATCCTGGATTACTGGTGCCTTGCTGTGTTTTCCCTCCAGCAGATGTCAGCGTGGTTGAAATCCCTCATGAGGACCAGGGCTTGTCACATGGAAGTTGCTTCTATTTGCCTGTGAAGGGCCTCATCTGCTTGGTTCTGCTGGTCAGGTGACCTGTAGCAGACCCCTACAGTAACATCTCCTTCCCCTGTCTTGCCTTCGATTTTAACCCACACACTCTCAACCAGCTCATCATCCTTCCCCAGGTGGAGCTCCACTGATTCCAGATGCTCACTGACACAGAGGGCAAAACCTCCTCCTCTCCTTCTCTGCCTATCCTTCCTAAAGAGCTTGTACCCATCTATCCCTACATTCCAGTCATGGGAATCATCCCACCAAGTTTCAGTAATAGCCACTATGTCATGACATCCCAGCAGCACAGTAGCCCTTAATTCATCCTGTTTGTTGCCCAAGCTGCGTACATTTGCATAGAGGCACTTCAGCTGGGCTGGCTCTGTCATCCTCCTGTGCCAATTATCCTTGATTTCCACAGAGTGTCCTGGTGCATCATTTGTGGCTTGCCTCAGGGCAGCAATTTGAGAGTCTTTACTAGCTCTCCATCCCTCTGCCTCTGGTGAGCAGCCCTTCTGTTTGTCACTGGCCAGCAGGAGACTATTAACCCCTTCCCCCTTCAAATCTAGCTTAAAGCCCTATCAATGAGCCCTGCCAATTCCTGCCCCAGAATCCTTTTCTCCCTCTGGGACAAGTGCATCCCATTTGTTGTTTGCAGCTCTGGCGCCTTGTAAACTGAGCTGTGATTGTAGCACCCAAAGCCCTGTCTATGACACCAGCCCCAGAGCCATGAATTGACCTCTTGGCTCTTCCTATATATTCCCTTGTCCATCAGTGATGTTAGAGGGATGGAGGAGAACACAACTTGAGCTTCTGATCCCTTTAGCAGTTGCCCTAAGGTTCTGAAGTCTCTTTTAATTGATTGTGAGCCTCTCATTGTTACATCATCACTACCCACATGAAAGACCAGAAGTGGGTAGTAGTCTGAAGGACTCACAAGGTTGGGAACTCTACCTACAAAGTCCCTTACCTGGGCACCAGGGAGGCAGCAGACCTCTCTATGAAGTGGGTTTGATCTGCATATTGGGCCCTCTGCACCCTTCATTAGGGAGTCTCCTATAACGATGACCCTACGAGGTTTCTTTTCAGGATTAGTTTGGATGGCTGGACTGTGGCAACCTGTCATTGGTGCAGCTTCTGACCTTCTTGAGTCCTCATCCTTACCTACGACCTGTTCTTCCTGCAGAACTTATTCTGTAAGTGCACTGTAGGCAGTGTGTTGCTTAAAGTAACACGCTTGCTAGGTTTGCATTTCTTCCGTCTGGCAGAGACCTGTTCCCATTGGCCCTGCTCATGTGGATTACTGCATGGAGGATGAGAGGCTTGCTGATGGGAGGGTATCTAACTCCCTGCTCCACTAAGAGTTACCTCCTGTTCTGATTTTGCAGAGGTTAGATTATGGAAATAGTCAATTTCCCTTTCACAGTCTCTTATAGTTTTTAGCCTTTCCACCTCTTCTTTTAGTTCGGCAACCATGTTCATCAGATCCCTGATGTGCTCACACCTAACACAGGTGTTGTTCCTGCCATCCTCTGTATTAAGTGCCAGGCTCCATCACTCACTGCAGCCACCTGCCTGAACACCTGCAAGCTTGTGTGTGGTCTCTGTTTGGATGCCCACTGTTTTTCTACTAGCCTTTGTTCAGGTATTAACTATCTTTCAGTAACCACCCTCACCACCCCCCTTTTTTTTTTTTTTTCCTGTCAGTGAGAAGGCTGAGCTGAGCTGGTCTCCGCTGCCTCCTCTCCTCGCAGCTACGTGCTGCGTTCTGTTTGGTTGTTGCGCGATTTCCTCGGCAACCCCTCCGCCTGCTACGTCACTGCGCTCAGGCACATAGGTAATCTGAGCCTGCTGCCCCTCCTCCCCTCTTCAGGAGTTCCTGAGCGGGTAACTCCTTTTTGCCTGAAAAGAAAGGAAAGAAAAGCCAAAAGATGCGTAGCTGCTTATGGCTGCTTGTGGCTGCAGCTGTGCTGGTCTGCCAGGCCTGGGCTAGTCCCTCCCCTTCTGGGCTAAAGCTTACCCTCGGGGTCCTCAATCCTTTCGACTGGGTTTACGACACTGGCTTCCTGTAGCTCAAGTGCAGGCATCATCCTATTTTCTGGTTCCTCATGCAGCTCGGGGGGCTGGCTTCTTTCCGTGTTGCAAAGGCCTCTAGTATGCTTGCATGTGGAAGTGAGAAGACTTAGGGGTTGCGAGCTTCCCTAGCTCGACCAAAGCAAGAGAAAGCAAAAGGAGAGAGCAAGTTGGTAAACAAATGGAGTAGTACTTATAGATTTCTCAAGGCTGCATCTGGCCAATGGGCACACTTGTCAACAACCTGCTTCAGCCTATGGAAAGGGTGAAGCTAGAATTACACCTTTAGATGGAAAGAGCATGAGCGTGCATGCGATGGGTGCACGTAATTTTTTGCCCCTTAGGAGACAGGTTGGCTCCTGGGCCTTTGTCCTCCTCTCCTTAAAGTAGGGTGGAAAGGAGGGACTTACCAAACATTTTGGAACAAGTTTGCTGGTATTTGGGGGGCATAATTCTGGGCATATGGTGCCTTTACCACACAACTCCATCTGATCACCTTTGTGACCATTCTCTGGACCTCCTAGAGTAGATCTATGTTTTTGTTATGCTGAGGACCCCAAAGTTCAACAGCATCTCCACTCAAGCAAATCTTAAATATTCATCTGGAAGCAGTCACTTTTCCAAAATACTGTGTCCCTCTTTGGCTCAATGATGCCAAAACTTTCAACATCAGAGTACACTCTATTTACTCCCTTTAAATTTTTGCAAGTTATGCTGTATTAACAAATTGCTACCCATCTATCTCTCCACACACGTGCTCTTAGTATTTTCCAGGCACGAGATTATGTGAGATGGCTTAGCACTGCTTAACATTGCCTTAAGAAGGGATACTAGAGTGCAGTATATTTTTAATTCTCTCAAATACATAAATTTTCCTAAGCCTAGCTGATGACTCTGAAAATTTTTGTTGGAGCTCCTCTGTTTTGTGAGTGCACAGGCAGCAGCACACAAAGACACAAATGCAAGAGGTGAAGTAAAATGAAGCAAAAGGACAGATTTGCTGAGGGTCTGTTGAAGCAGACATTGACTCTGCAGTGAGTATTTGCATAGCAATATGTAGCTGCAGATAGCTACAATTTGAGCTAAGGTCTTTTGTTACTTGCGTTTTTTGTCTTCTCTGGCTGTGAAAGTCTTCAGGGAAGCAAACAAACCATACACTGGCCCAACTGTTTGTGGTCAAAATCGTTCCCTCAATAGAATGAACGGGGTAATTAATTCAAATTTATTCCCAAAATAATTCTGCTGAAGTCTGTGGTGAACAGCTATGGATGCATATAGTCCATAATCTTCCTCCACCAAGATATAACTATATCTTTCAGTGGGTAATAAACTGTTTTGGGGCATCTAACTTAAAGTGTGAGAGTTTTACACTACCAGGAAACAGCAGTTTTAGGTGACATGTGCTCTGCTGGCATCTGAGGGTAAATACAGCAGGATATGTGGCAGTCTGCAACTGGGAACTACATTATGCATGTGCTGGGAACAGCACGCCAGTGCCACAACGCAATTATAGTTTTAAACTGTGCCCAGTGTGTCTGGTCGGCAGCAGTAGACAGAGAGTTACAAATCATTTTTTTTTTTCTGGTTACTTAGCTTCTGGTGATTAGGTTCCTGTTTTACAATTGTGGTGGCTAAACCAATTAAGACACAATTTAAAGAAGGAACTCATAAATACTGTACAGAGCTAGTACTGACATATCTAAACTTTATTTAAAAAAAGGGGGGGATGGGGGTGGAACAAGAGGAGGCTAGGTTTCCAAACTGAGCAATCCATCTTAGAAGACTCTGCTATGTGCAGTAACTTCTGCAGTATGAATAAATATGAATAATCAAAAAGGAAGCACAGATCGCTTCTCTCTATTGCTCATTTGATATAGCTCTTCATGTCATATCCACTTTCACATAAACAACACAATAATAAAACATCTGCATTGCTAAATAACGGTACTATGTTCTAATTTCTCTTGAATGACATGAATAAGAACATCTTACTCCTATTTATTAGAATTTATTGATGACATGAGTGTGTAAAGCAGCAGAAGGCATAATTAATCCTAGTACAGGCCCAAGTTACACATCCAAACTTGACAAGGTTCACTCTTGACTTGCATTGCTTTCCCTTGTTGCATGAAAACATCAGGGGCTTTGACAAGGTACAGATGTCCTGCTAAAGGAGTAAGAAGGAGGCACTTTGCTCTTTGGTTCCAGCTCTTGCAGATGTGAAGGGTGGGTTACAGCTCAGCAAAGAATGATTGGAGAAACTAAAGCACTTGGTAAAAAGAAAGAAAACAAGCAGCCTTTTGCTCGAGACAGCAAACAGCATGCTAATGAATCTTACAGATGATATTCAGTTGGGACAAGTAGTGAGCCCTATCAGGGTAGAGCAATAATATAGACAGATTTACAGAAATTAGAAATAAGAGGAAAAAATATCAAAATTAGAGAAATCTTGGGGAAGACAAATGAAACACAAAGGTAGCTGGAAGGAAAAGCTGAAAGCAAGATGTTGAAATAAGTCGAGGGGATAGTTGATGAAGAAAGAAAGAAAGAAAGAAAGAAACATTGTTTGCAATGTGATGTGGCTTTGAAAATAGTGACATTTGGAGGAATCTAGTACACAGTGCACCTTACTTCTCTCTCTCTCAAGCCACAGAATATATGAAGCTCTTACAGTTCCAAGTTACACAGTTTGGGATAGGAGGTACAAAAGCACTACTGTAATTGAGTACGTCCTTAGGTGCTGAAGCCTGTAATTTGAGATCCTCATGATTTCTTTCCTGGTCTCTGAGGCACTGACAGGTCACCAGACCTCTAAGTGTACAGCCCTTAGAGCCCCAGTCAAATATAGTCCTCTCCAAGGGCCCACACCTCTGATTTTGTACACCATACTTTCTACTCTGTCCATGTGAGTGGAGCTAAGAGTCATACACCTGATGGATGGGAGCATGAACAAAACACAGCTGCATGTGATGGCTCCAATGCTCACTAGGGTAAAGACAAAATTCAGTAATATCTTCTTTACTTGATGAGTTTGAAACAAATCTAAGAAAAGTACTTTACCTACTAGAGATGAATGTTCAGTAATGAAAACTTTACAATTCACTTCCATAGCCTTTCTGTTTAAAATACATGAAATTCTGAACACAGCCAACTCAGGCAGCTTCCTTTCATCATGCCTCCAAATCTATTCTCCCAAACTTTCCTTCTTCCTTCCTGACTTGGAAGCACCAACCCAAGACTATTCCTGCAGAATAACTAAAGCACTTTCCTCCTTGAGGAACCTGGAAACTGCATCCAAGACAAGTTAGTATTTTAATTCCTAAGGTACTAAACAACCAAGGTGCCTCCTTGTTGCTACATTTTACTAGAAATGACTAGCCTCCATTGGCTGGCTGGATCCAGAGGAAGGTCTTTGCCTCAGAAACCCAGAGAAAGTGCTCTTTTCAAGGATGATACATATTTAGATCTCATCTTTTGCTTCAGCATTTGTCACTGCTTTTCCTTTTCTTTAAGTTCACAAGAATTTTGTCACTGTGGGTTGGAAAATACTCACACTTAGCTTTTTAGCCCCTCCTAAGTGCAGATGTTTTCTGAAAGCAAGAAGAAAACTTTGCAATTATTCTAAATTATTTACTTATTTATTTATAATTGTGTTTCTTCAAGATCTACTTCATTATCCTGTACATTGTATTTTCAATTCTAATTATAAGCACACATTAATTTCTGCATAAGACCTTCATATTCCTGTCCAGGAATTTGATCTTCCTTGTTATTTTGCAGGAAGAAGATATAATTTTGTGGAAGATCGACACACCAACCTGCCAACTGTTTTACACACTAACAGTAGTCAAATATCCCAGGGCACAGGCAAGTAACCTACTCCTGATTGCTTGTAGGTATGTATAAAATTAGGTCTGATTTTCAAACATGAACTTTTAACGGCTCATATTTGAGCATGAAAGTCAGACTTTTAGCCTCTTATCTGTTAAAGTGTAAATCAGTTTTGTGTTCTCGCCATCATGTGGGATTGCTAGATGGAAAGGAGAAACACTACCTCTTACCCATAACCACAGTTGCTTCCGTTTCTGCCTTCTGGAACTTCGCAGTGTATCATTAATATCTGTCAGAAGGTGTGAGTTCAATTCCTAGTCCTTGAATGGACTTCAAGAAGCAAGGTGAGCCCTGATCCAGGAAAAAGATGACAAATTACCAAACAACTTTTGTAGAATTTAGTTTCCTGTTTCTGACACTGATTTGAAATTAAGCTTCTAACATCTCAGTTGTCTGATAATGTGCATGCACCTCTATCTTCCTTAGAGAAGTACCAAGCAACACTGGAAGGCAGGGATGGTGAGACCATCCAAAGACCACAACAGCTATACAACAGCTTCAGACTTTTTTCTCTCTAACCTTCAAACTTTGCATAGTTTGTATGCAATAGTTCAGCCTCAATAGTAAAGCCCAGGCTCAGAATGTAAAAGAGACTGACATAGATGATGAGATCTATGGAAATTATGTTGATGTGGTGACCAGTATTTCAGAAGTGTTTTGCTCAAGTATCAGAAAACATAAAATTTCAGTCTTCTTCATAAATTCAATTTTGTAATGGCTTCTTTAGATTTTTCTCTGCTTGTCATTTGCTACAGAATGTCTTCGTTGTAGCTGAGACTTGCCCAATTAAGATCATTAATTCCTTTTCTAGATTTGACCACATAATGGTCTCCTGGAATCTGTCACTAACAACAGAACGCTAACACAGAAGTGTTACTACTTCCTTGGTCCCATTCCTTGTCCATGAAATAGGAATTTTCATGGGAAGGGACTGTTTTTGTGTTTGATGGAAGAGACTGGGGTTTATTTTCTCTTCCATATAGTGCCTATGGAACTTTTTCTTCCCTGAGGTCTCTGGGTCAGTCTTTGGTGATACTAAAGAATGATGAAAAATATAAAAGCAAATGTCTTTTTAAGACAAAATCTTGTGCTTCCCCTCATTCTGAAATCCATGGATTTCACTTTGAATAGATTTTCATAAATGGAAAAAACTCTCTGTAGCAAAGAAATAAAATTAAGATACAGTGGTGCTCCACAGAACACCCATCATACTTTCAAAATAGACCATTCACTTACCGTAAAGGTTACTTCAAGCCAAGAATCCATTTATTTGAATCTATTTCCATTCTAATCAATATCTTTTAGAAATGGCCTCTTTCTTAGTCATGTAAGGTGAATTGATATAATTTTAAGGACATGTATTTCTTTTCTAAATGTTCTTATATGGCAAGGACATATCTGAGATTGGATTTTCACCTTTGGTAGATAGGAGTCAACAGCACTTTCTTTGTGTTAACGCAACAAGAAGTGCCAGAGGCAAGACTTTCAGGAAAGCAGATTCTTCTACAACACCTTTGCCCTGTGGTGACAATCTCTCATTTGTAATCCCAAGAGACCTTTTAGCAGCTCTGTCAAATGTTAACTCTCATCCTAAAAACTTGAGGTACATTCCATTAAAAACAACTGCAAAACTTCCATTAATTTAAACAGATTTTCAACCATGGTCTTATCCAAGATGACTGCTTTCTTTAAATGTGTGAATAGTATGTAATTACCTTCCATTTCATCAAATATCACATGGGCAAGTATCTTTTTCTGCTTGGATTTTTATGTTTTCGTAACATTTGCAAAATGCTGACTTATGCACACAGTTACTCTTGAAGCATAATTACTCACATATAGATCTGCATTTGCGTTTTAATGTCACTGGTAGCAAGAATGCTTCTGGTAACAAACTTTTTTATCAAATATACATTAGAAAATGGCACATTAAACAATAATTAATAAAATGTTTAATAAAAGATATGCTCAGCATTTTTAGAGATAGCCTGGGCCTCGTCCAACAAACTGATGTAAAGGGAAATGTTATCACTAATGTCTAAGGATCCATATTAAACCTATAATGGGAAATTCTCATATCTTTGCTTTCTTTACACTTTTGAAGTGCTCTTTTTCATTCTGCTACCACATTGTATGCGTCGTTGTATTGAGTTCAGAGACTGAAGTCAAGAAAAGGACTCTGGTGGGTGTAAGGGGAGCCTGAAGAGTCTTCCCTTCAAAAAGTGACAGTACTACCAGTTTTATTTATTTGTTTCTTTGACTTTAGTTTTTAACTGAGAGTCATCTAAAAGCCATCATCTTGTTTAGATTTCAGGAGGATTATTAGTTTGATAACATGGAATGCTCAAAGATGATAAAGACGAGGAAAGTTATTAAAGCCATTCCTATGTAAAGAACCTTAAAGAAGACTGAGACTCAGCTTGAGGGAAAACACATGTGGGAAGATATGCAATACAAGCAAGGATGATGGTATGGCAAAGGTAAGCAGGGAAATACTTCATTCTTTTTTACTATAACTACAACTGAGAAGTTGCAAATAAGGCTATCAGACAGCAAGTACAAAGTAAATAGTAGCAGGAGAGGCTAATGAGCATTGATGTTTCCTATGTCTTGTCCCTAACTGTAACAAGAACCAAAGGTCTGAATATGGTTAACTAAATAAAGGAAGATAAAGACATGTGATATGCACTAAGGCATCTGAGACATCTGTATAGGACCATCTACACAAGACCTATAGAAAAGCAGTACATCTCTGGGGTGACACTGGTCTGTAGAGGAAGATCCCAGAATATTTTTAGTGGTGTTAGACATGGTCTCAAAACATTATACTTTGAAACTTGTCAACTTGTGCTATGCTTTCTCAGAATTCTGGTGGGAGAAAAAAATACCTGCTTTTCACTCTTTCTTGTTTCTGGATGACAAACCACCATCATTCAGGTGTGCTGGGGTATCCATGAGGCCACTCTCTATTACAGGTAATGAATATAAGAAACAACAAGTGAGTGCAGAGAATTCAGCAGCATGCAAAATCAGCACAACAGAAAGGCTGTTTGTACCTCTGTTTATAGCACTGGTGAGACTGATACCAGAACATATTTGAAAAGATAAGGAAAAATTGTCAGGGGTGCAGAGAGGAGCCAGAAAAAAATATTAGAGAGTTTAGAGAAATTCCTTGCAGTGAGAGATTTAAGCAGCTCACCATGTCTAGCATATCAAAGATGCATTTTAATATAACCTGAAAGTCAAAACTGTATGATTCATAATGGTTAAGTCAGAAAGCAACAGCTTTGTTTGGAGGCATAACCCTCCATCTTGATGTGACAATGTGACTTAACACAATTACAATGATTTATTTCTAGGCTGGGACAAAGTTACATGTCCCTTTCCTAAACTTGAAGAAATGTTTATAAATATGTTTTTATATATGATGCTTAAGGAATAATAAATACATAATTCTAAATTTAGAAGACATGCTACTATTTTATGAAATGTTTTATTGAATGAACATTTGGGGTAATTACAAAAATTCACAGGAAATTTCTATTTCCTCCAAAAGAGATGGAAACAAGAAATCTCATTTTTGTTAAGGGTTATTATTAAGAGATTTTATGCAGGATCTCATAGACAGAAAAGTATAGAATCTGGTTTCTAAGGCCACAGGAAGTGGCTGAATTTTATTTTCTCTCCTCTGTATCTCCTCATGAAATTCACAAGGAAAACAATTTAAAAATGTCTTGTTAAGCTCTATCAATGTTATTAAAAGACATTGAAGACATTTGGATGCTTTCCTACAACAATAAGAAAAAAATAGATAATTGCTCTACTACCTTAGACTCTAAGCCTTATTTATCCACAACATCCCTGCAGTAGTATGCTCTGTCTCATCATCGTTACATGTTTATTGTTTATTAATCATCTACATCCCTACAGCAGACCAACAGCAAAAGTGATGCCCTAGTGTGAAGAACACCCACAAAATGTGATCCTAGCTCTCCTCCTTCTCTTGTATAATGGCAAATCACCACCATGTCACCCTCAGTAAGTCGGCACCCTCAGTAAATTTGCAGACGAGACCAAGATGAGTTACTGTGTCAATGTGCTGGAGGATAAAGAAGCTTTACAGCATAGTCTGGACAGGGCCAAGCTAACTGTATGAAGCTCAACAAGGCCAAGTGACAGGTCCTCCACCTGAGTCACAACAACCCCATGGTAAGCTACAGGCTTGGTGACATAAAGGTGTAAGGCTGTAAAGCTGCAGCTTGGAGAGAGGTGTGGGGTATTGGTTGACAGTCTGCTGAACATGAGTCAGCAGTGTCCCCAGGAGGGCAAGAAAGCCAGTGGCATTCTGGATTGTATTAGAAAAACTGTTGCCAGCAGGAACAGGGAAGTGATCATCCCCTTGTACTCAGCACTGGTGAGGACACACCCTGGGTATTGTGTTCAGTTTTGGGCCCTTCCTTATAGGAAGGATATTGAGGTGCTGGAACATGTCCAGAGAAGGGCAGTGAAGCTCATGAAGGGCATGGAGCACAGGACCTATGAGCAGTGTCTGAGCGAGCTGGGGTTGATCAGTCTAGAGAAGAGGAGGCTGAGGGGAGACTTCATTGCTCTCTACAACTACCTGAAGGGAAGTCGGAGTGAGAAGGGATCCAGCCTCTTCTCCTTGATGACAAGGTACAGGACTGGAGGAAATGTTCTCAAGCTGCGCCAGAGGTTTGAACTGGATGCTAGGAAATACTTCTTCAAAGAGAGGGTTATCAAACATTGGAATGGTCTGCCCAGGGCACCCTGGAGGTGTTCAAGGTGTGGACCTGGCACTTTGGCACATGGTTTAGTGGTGGCCATTCAGTGCTGAGTCGAAGGTTGGACTGCATAATCTTCAAGTTCTCTTCCAACCAGATATATTCTGTAATTTTGTGATTGTGTGTATCATATCACATTCATGTTGCAGCTTTTTTCTTTCTTGTAGATAGACAGAAGTCAAAAGGAAATCTACTGGCACTCTCTAAGTCACCAGAAGCAAGCCAATTCAAATAGACACTACATACCGCTGGGCTAGCAGACAATCTTTCCTGAGCCATGAGCCCAGATGTTAGAGCCAAATGCCATGTCAACCACCATCCACCTAGCTTAGTAGTTGTCTGAAGTGGGCTTGTGCATGTTGCACCTGACGACATAAATACAATTGCCTATGTGGAAATATGCTCTATTTAAATGCAAATTTCAAATATCAGACACATGATGTAATTGCTATATAAATAGAAAGGTAGTTTACATACAAATATAGCAGCGTTATTAGAGGTGATCATTAGTTACCAATATAAGATAATAAGAATATTAGCATACTGTTATTCATAGCAGAAATTACTATGCATTTGGTATGTAAGTAGTAGCTTCCTTAACAAACTTAGAAGAATAAAGAATCTCTGTTCTGTATATTGATAAACAATAACATTCATGATAATTAAGGTCTGAACTTTTCTAACAATTGCCCATATTTAGAAAGAGTATTTAAAAAAAAAAAGAAAAAGAAGACATAACAGCAGGATTCCACTCATATTAAAAGCCGAGGAAATTAAATAGAAAGGAAAAAAAGTGGAAAGAACAGAGGAAAGTGTTAAAATTCTAAAGATGTGCTGAATGTGTCTGCACAAAGAGCGAAAGCAATTAATTTGCTATTACAGGTGCCTTAAAGGATTATATATTCATAAACTGACAACTCAAAAAGGACTATCTCATCAAGATGCCAAACCAATCAACTATGACAGAAGCTCATATTTAAATTCCTCCTTATCCAAGAAGTATGTCACACCATGAAGCTGTATAAGGGGAGGCTATAAACCTTTCTGATTCCAGCCAACAACAAACTCTACTGCCATCTTTCCAATGTAATGATGTCTTTCATCTCAATACTTTCTCACCTCACACCTTTTCTCCAATTTAAAAAAAAAAAAAAAGAGAGAGAGAGAAAGGAGATGTGATGTTGCTTTTAGGACAAAATCCAGACTAGTTTTGCTCTGGAGTCACATCTCTATGCAATTCATGTTACCATGCATAAACTAGGGTTAAACTCACTAGCTTAGATGGTCCCAGGGATACAGCTGTGGCAGCACTAAATTACGCAGGGATCACTAGAGCCATGTGAGACATTGAAATAAGCCCAGGTCAAATTGTACAAGTGCCCAGTATGAGTAAGCCTATTTGGAGGTAACTTAAGAGATACATAGGCGTACGTCACTTCATGGGGATTAGAAAGCTTACCAAACACTGTTGGCACAGCCTATTTGAAACTTTTTCTTTTTTTTTTTTTTAACTTTCTTCTATGATGTAATAAACAGAATATGATAATTTAATTTACTTTCAGTGTTTCCAATTAGATTCCAACTGATTGCAAGTATGGCAGATAAGAGGAAAACAAGCTCATTTGGGTTAATGCTAACATGTAATAGAATTTAATTGCAATTTAAGATTACTCCATTCATAACAGTCCTTCAATAACCTCTTTTAAATTACAGAGTATAAATACTTCCTTTAGTTTTCTAGCACTGTATTTAGGCTGCTTACATCCATTAGTCTCTAATTGTTTAGGTTTTTCTTTACCTACTGTTTTGTAAGACTCTTGGTCACTTAAAAATTATCTTCATTAAACATAAAGCATTGAAACATCACTGACTGGGAAACAACATACACTGATAGCAACCTCAGTTAAAAATAGAATTCTCTTTGTAAACTCCAGTAAGACATCTGCATTCATTCCTTATAGCTTGCTCAAGACACATCAAAGGACCCCATCTACTTAATCCAGGGACAACCATGTCTGAATTGGCTTTAGGTAAACAGATTCAGGCTTTGCCATCTTCTGTTTCTTTAAACTCTCTATTTTACAAATCTTGAAGACAATATTACTTGGTGTTTCACAGCTCTCTCCTACTGCATTATGAAAATGAAATGCTTCAATATTCTTGAAATGAAACATTATGACATTATCAACATGCAAGAAGATTGAAATGATTCATTTGGACTTACTCCCATAAAAACGTCATTGAAATCAGCACATTTTCACTACATGTTTTGATTTGGTAAAGATGTGTTTTCTTCCCCCCCTTAAAAATTATTTCACTAAAAAGAAATGACCAGCTCTAATTACAGCTCACTGAGCCTTTACTCCAACAGTCAAGGCCAGTAAAACAGCACTTAGTCTGTATGTACTGGAAGATAGATTCACCCTTACAGGTTACCACAAAACTAAATTTTCTGCCATGGAAAGAAGCTGGTGTTTGATGTCCCTGGGACTGCAGGCTGAATTCATGTTTTGCCTTTAAGTTGTGTTCATAATTTGTGAAAAATAAAAAAATTAAAATTCAAGAATTTAATAAACAAGCCAAAACCAAAAGGCAGAGATCCCAACACTTAAATTATCATTGACTTCTGAGTTTAGTTCTGGAAACGGAAAGCAGGAGCCCATTAAGCCATGCCTGCACAGTGCCAGAGTCTGAAGAGAGATCTGAGAGAGAACCAGTTGAGCTATCTTCTGAACCAGAGTCAACACAGTCATTAGAGATCAATCCTCTGTCCAAACTGATTAGGCTGCTGAAATACTGCATTTTGTGACTTTTTTTATGCTATAAAATTAAATGTGCCTTAGTCCAGAGTGCTCTACCAAGGCCAATTGGCAAAAAACCAGCTCATGTTAGAATGGAACCCTCTCAGCCCACCACATCTGGGTGTCTGCATCCTGAGTGCCTCTTGGGAGTGACTCCAGCCCCACACTAATGCCCAAAAAGTGTATGGACATGGTTTGTGGAAGGGCCTGTTTGCCCAAGATGGAAATGCACTATCAATTTATCAGTGCAGACAGCAAAGCTGTTCTTCTTAACTCTGTTTCCTTTACTAATATAAATATTAACAATTAGTCTGCTCATGTGACTCACTGAAGTGTCCCTATCTCTTGACAAGTCAATGTCCAAACCCTGCCAGGGTCATCAGACATGTGGTCTCTTCATGCTGTCTTTAGCCCAGGAGAGACCTGCTTGGTGCTGACCTGAACCCTTGTCTTGTTACAGATCTTCAACAAGAGACCTTGTTGAGAGCAGGGTCAGCGCTGCTGATCCATTGCAGCTTCATGGGCAGATGCTGACGTGCATCCCTTACTTGGCCTGGTCTGGGAGGGTTTTGTGTTGCTTTCAAAATGGCTTATCGCCATAGTGTCATGGAGAGGGGGATTAGGGATGGAGGATGGTGATTATTATATATTATGAAATATTAATTATGATAATTATTATTTATTAATTATTAAAATTACAAATATTCGATTAACCTTATATATACTGATTCGGATGCACGGTTGTAACAATATAGTCCATAATTGGCTTAGTATATACAATCATACCCAATTAGAATATTTACAGAATCAATTTCTAATTAAGGGAAAAAAGGGTGCAGTTCCACTGCTTGTCCACTAGATGGAGACTCGACAAGACGCTTGCGGCTTGTAACTATGTTCAGATATATTTATAATGTTATCACAAGGCAAGTTAAGCTAGAAATATCACGCGGCTACGCACGGGCTCTTTGAATAGAATCTTAATGTTGCACACATGAAAGATACATTCTGTCTTTCTGTGTAGCGAGGCAAATTGCTTGGTTATGCTGGCTCGCTGCTTATCTGCTTTCTGCCTGGGGCTAGTCCCATTCGGGCAGCAACTTTCTTTCTCCCTCTGCCTCTGTGGGTGGGGGTAAGGCTTGCTTTCTCCTCCCGCAGTCTGTGGGGAGGGGCGGCTTGGTTTCCTTCTCCTCCCGCAGTCTGTGGAATTGGAGCGGCTCCCTGAACACAGGATCGGTTCTCCGCGCGGCAAGGCTGGGTCAGATGACGGTTCCCGGTAGGCAGGTTTCGGTGGGGGGTGCAGTGAAGCGATGCTTCCACCTCGGCTCGGCTCAAAGAGAGCTGACTCTGCCGAATCTCGGCGACTGCTTTCCATTTAAATTATGATGCTGCAGTCTTTGCCTTTGACTTCAATGGAGAGGCTATCTTTCGCTCTCTCTTTCCCTCGGGGAAATCCTGGGTGCTTTGCCCTGACACAGGGCTGAGGAGTAGCGACCGCTCCTTTCTCTCCTGCAAACAGCAGGGGCTACGCAAGATGCGTTTCTGCTTATTTGGCTGCTTATTGCTGCAGCAGATCTGGACTGCCAGGTTTGGGCTTGGTCCTTCCCCTTCTGGGTTACAGCTTACCCTCTCTCGGGGCTTCCCTCAGTTCTTTCGACTGTGTCTACGACGCCTCTTGGCGAAGGGATCATCCTTTGCGGGTTCCTCGAGCAGCTCAGGGGGCTGGCTTCCATATTCACAGAGGCTTCCAGTATGCTTGCGTGTGAGAAGGCTTACAGCATACACAGCGCAAGCTTACATAGTGAGTGAAGGCAAAAGGAGAGAGCAAAGTAGTAAACAAATGGAGTAGTACTTATAGATTCTTTCAAGGCTGGATCTGGCCAATGGGCACACTGGTCAACAACCTGCTTCCACCTATAGAAAGGGTGAAGCTAGAATTATGCCCTTAGATGGACAGAGCATAAGCATGTCATGAGATGGATGCATGCAGTTGTTTACCCCTGAGCAGACGGATTGGCTCCTGAGCCTTTTGTCCTCCTCTCCTGAAAGGAGGGTGAAAGGGGGGACTTATCAGGACATGCTGGGACAAGTTTGCTGGTGTCTGGGGGCATAATTCTGGGCACTTGGTGCCTTGACTACACAAAGGCACAGGTTTGTTATTTTGGTTTTAACCCATCAGAGAAATTCCTTTCTCTAATAATATTCGGTTGCAGCCTTGGCTTACAGAGACCATGAAGGTGAACTCAAAAGTGGAGCAGGACACTCAAGGAGAACAGCACCCACTTTACCCTCCCTCCCCAGAACTCCAGGCACATGCATTTGTAAATCAGTAATATTGTCTCCCTGAACAAAGATTTGAATAAGGCCCTAATTGTAGCATTTCTATGGAAGAACAACTGAGTAGTTGGGATGGTAAATCAGGAGTGGTGATCAATACCAGGAAGTGCCCCTTGAGAAGTGGGGAGAGGATAAGGGCTGGATGAGCAGAAGGGAAAGAGCTGGGAAAGCAGTTGATAAAAGAAACATTTGTATGTCATTAAGGAAAATTCTGTGAGAGAGTAAAACCTACAAAAGACTAAAGACAAGTAAAGATCTCCAGGCACCCTGCAATGCTCCAGTTCAGTGTCTGTATTATTGATAGAAGACATGATTCATCAGCCCCCAACCTCACCTTTTTTAAAATATGCATACTCATTTTAAAAAGTGTGAAATTTTCAGGCAAATCAAGAGTAAGCACACCCATTCAGATCTGAACAGCTTGCTGTGAGCATTCTGCTATGCTGGGATAGCTGGCAAGCATGGTAGCACTACTGTCTTGCATTCCATCCTCCTCCCAAGGCATGGATGAGAGGGAGTTCTTGCCTCTCTTTCCTCTCCCATCTACTTTTTTGCTTGGGAAAAGTTTAGGTTCACTATTCTGTGGATTGGATGATTCATCTCTTGCACAAATATAGGGGAAAATTATGTGTGTGTGTACATATATATATATATATATATCAGATAGACCAATATACATGTGGCTCCATAAAACCTGTGAACAGCTCTCCAAAGGCTACTGAGAACCTGCTGTTTGCTGCACACATTCATGATAATATACAGCTCCAAAACCTAATAATACAAAAAATATAATAAATTTTTCTCTTTAATGATGCTTTAATGCTTGACCAATATTGACAGGATCCCTGAACTCCAGTCCTCAGCTCCCTGCCACACCACTCGAAATGACACAAACCCTTAAAAAAGCCATCTTCACCCCTCATAATCCAAATTCATGACCAGCAATCACTGAATAAAATAAACAAATAAAACTTTTCATATGTAAATGGACAAATAAATATAGTTAAATACCCAGCTGCTTTTCCACTGCTATATTCATGCTTACATAAATAATTTAATAAAACTATAAAAAATAAGTGAAGTTGCTCTTTCTATCTTCAATCTCATGCAGCAAAATTTAGGGTTCTTTGACTCAGAATTTATGTGGGGCTTGCTATTGAGTACCATCACCTTTGTTGGTGAGAACCGCCTGAATTCTCACTATGAACTGGGCTAGATGACCTCATAGGTCTTTTCCACTTGTGCTTTCTGAAAGTCTGTTAAAAGCCTCTGTCAAAACCACGCCCCTGTGCATGATACCAAGAGGAAGGGGGCATTTTGGTTTGCATCAAGGCACAAAACCAGGACATGTAAACCTGAATTTCTATCCTTCCTTCTATCTCAGATGATATGGGTGTGGACACAGATAAACAAGAGAAAAATAATGTTCTTCAAAATATTCACGTTACCTTCTAACACAGACCCATTCTCCAAGGTAAATGAAATACTGGGGAAAGTAATAAAAAGCTTTTTTCTCCATTGCCATCCTGGTTCACACCAAGGTACTAATAGTCAGATTATTATTTGGGACACAAACAAAGACTTTCCTTCAATAAAAAAAGAAATAAATTAAAAAAAGATAATTAGCTTAAGCATCTGTATTGTGAACTCAATATATTCAGTGTGTCTGAATTGTGCTGAGTGTAGACAGCAATTTGAAATCTATGGACATAAGCCAGTCCACACTAATTGCATCCTCCTTGGACGGGGCACAATGTCAATACTGCCTTTTTATAAATCTTAGAGGATTAAATTCCCTGAATACCTATGGTTGGTCCATACATAGGAAACTATGTATTTGCTGCAACAAACAAACGTCATGTTCTTGGTCCTGAATTTCTCTCATACCTTTATGTATAAATTTGGAGTTACCTACAGCTTTCTCTACAAGGATTATTGACCAGGGTAACTGATGTTCAGCTCCCAGGGCAAACTATTGTGGACAAAGCCTCAGTTAGATAGCAGAGTGGACACCACTTACTGCAGAAATCAAGGGCAATTTGTGGTTTTCCTTGGTTGAATTACCAGATTATGCAAATCCTGAAGTGCAGTATGTTAGACATACAAGTATCTCAGAATCGCATAGATACTTGGGTAAAAACCAGAAATCTGGGAGAAAAGGACAACCTTTTGTCTTCCTCTTTGAGTGTCAAATACAAATAGGACTTACCAAAGTTCAAGATCATAGCACAGGTTGGATGCAAGCTGGGATGTCCACTGTGCCTTCCCAGAGAGCATGAGGAGTGCTCTCATTTAGAAATTTTAGGTATAGATTGTTTTGATTGGGATTAAATTAATGAGGTGGGAATTATAAAAATATAGCTATCTTCATTTTTCCCAACCCCCCCCCAAAATTATGTACAAAACAGATTAAATTTTTTTTACAGGTTCTATTCAGATGTGAATTTTACAAGGATGCTTATGGACAACTTTAATATAATTTAGAGAATTAAAAAAATGGAAAAGGCTAAGCCACAAATGAGCTTCCCCCACTTCTAAATCAGAGGCAAGCCAAGACCTTAGGGAAAGTATGAGAATGATGGTTTTACTCATGAGGATGGAGCAGGAATTTGGAGATGATCCCTAGGTCTCTCTCCAGTGGCAGGCACCAGAATTGCAAGATTTATAATTCAATTCACAGATAACGTGGCAAAAATCCAAAGGAAAGGGGACCCACCAAAATCAAAGTGTCCTTAGACATGGCTGCCACAAGGGAAAACTCATGCGGTTGCATTGTCTGAGCAGTGCAAGAAAAGCCACACTGCCACCATGTTTCAGTAAACAGCTGCATGTTTACAGCAGGCAGGGTCACGGCAGCAGGAGGCAGGAAGAGGACCCCAGGGTAGGCAGGTCCAGGGAGAAGAAAGGTCTAAGTATTCATTTATGGAAGATAATGGCAGGGACCGGGAGGAAGAAATGCCCATCATAAGTGAAGATCAGGTTCATTACCACCTGAAGAACCTGAAAGTGTTCAAGTCTATGGGACCCGACGGGATACACCCACGGGTGCTAAGAGAACTGGCAGATGAGGTTGCTAAACCCCTCTCGATTATATTCCAAAAGTCCTGGCAGTCTGGGGAAGTCCCCACTAACTGGAAAAGGGGAAACATTACTCCCATTTTCAAAAAGGGGAAGAAGGAAGAACCAGGGAACTACAGGCCAGTCAGTCTCACCTCTGTGCCTGGTAAGATCATGGAGCACATTCTCCTGGAGGCACTACTGAGACAGAAGAATAGTGAAGAGGTGATTGGGTATAGTCAGTACAGTTTCACCAAGGGCAAATCCTGCCTGACAAACCTGGTGGCCTTCTACGACAAGGTCACAATATTAATAGATGAGGGGTGAGCAACTGATGTCATTTACCTGGACCTGAGCAAAGCCTTCGACACTGTCCCACACCACATCCTGCTCTCCAAACTGGTGACACATGGGTTTGATGGGTGGACCACTAGATGGATAAAGAACTGGCTTGATGGCCACACTCAAAGAGTGGCTGTCAATGGCTCCATGTCCCAGTGGAGGCCAGTGACAAGTGGAGTCCCTCAGGGATCAGTCCTGGGACCAGTCTTGTTCAACATCTTTGTTGGTGACATGGACAGTGGCATTGAGTGCACCCTCAGCAAGTTTGCTGATGACACCAAGCTGTGTGGTGCAGCAGACATGCTGGAGGGAAGGGATGCCATCCAGAGGGACCTTGACAGGCTGGAGAGGTGGGCACAAGACAACATCATGAGATTCAACAAGACCAAGTCTGGGTCGAGGCAATCCCGAGCACAAATACAGGCTGGGCAGTGACTGGCTGAAAAGCAGCGCTGAGGAGAGGGACTTGGGGGTGCTGGTGGATGAGAAGCTCAACATGAGCTGTCAATGTGCACTTGCATCCCAGAAAGCCAACCAGATCCTGGCTGCATCAAGAGAAGTGTGGCCAGCAGGTTGAGGGAGGTGATTCTCCCCCTCTACTCTACTCAGGTGAGACCTCACTTGGAGTATTGCATCCAGTTCTGGAGCCCCTATTACAAGAGGGGTATGAACATGCTGGAACGTGTCCAGAGGAGGGCCACCAGGATGATCAGAGGGCTGGAGCACCTCTCCTATTAGGACAGACTGTGAAAGTTGGGGCTGTTCAGTCTGGAGAAAAGAAGGCTCCGAGGTGACCTTATTGTGGCCTTTCAATATCTGAAGGGGGCCTACACAAAAGCTGGGGAGGGACTTTTTAGGATATCAGGTAGTGAAAGGACTAGGGGGAATGGAATAAAGCTGGAAATGGGGAGATTGAGGCTGGACGTGAGGAAGAAGTTCTTCACCATGAGAGTGGTGAGAGTCTGGAATGGGTTGTCCAGGGAGGTGGTTGAGGCCCCATCCCTGGAGGATTTTAAGGCCAGGCTGGATGAGGCTCTGGCCAGCCTGATCTAGTGTGAGGTGTCCCTGGCCATGGCAGGGGGGTTGTAACTAGATGATCCTTGTGGTCCTTTCCAACCCTGACTGATTCTATGATTCTATGATATCCAATTTCAGTATGAATCCAGAGCGAGAGCACCGCAAGTTAAAAATGAGCTCCAAGACGAGAGAGAGGGTGCAGACCACTTCCTGGTCACTCTATTTAAGACCTTCCCAGACAAGGTATCCAGTGCCAATATCTACTGGGTATGAAAAACCCAGCCAATCAGCTCCAAATCCCAGTGGGCTTCCCCAACAGGTAAACACATGTGAGAGACCTCTGCCCCGACAGGAAGAATGCACACCTTTTTACCTGTCCCTCAGGCAAAGGGGAAGGTAATTTTGTGCCTTGGAAGGCACTTTCATGCCTTTGTCTTCCCCCATTCAAACCTCCACTTATGGAGGTGAGGGAAGAGGGGGTTGGAGCACTCCGTAATAGAACTCAACTGCATTTATACAAATGCTCACAGAGATACTGTGGGCATCGAAATTCAGGTGCGGACACAAACACCTAAATTCTTACTCAAGCTGAATCTCATCCTTGGGGACCTCCAAGGAAAGCTGAGAGTGGAGGATCAAAGAATTTTTTAATTTTGTCTTCATAGTCCTTAAATTTTGCACAAATTGCACTTGACATAGAGTTTAAAGGCTGATTTGATGTTACTTTCAAATACTGAGGAGGTGTTTCTTCATGCCTTGTATACACACCAGCTGATCTACATCTAGAGACTTACCAAGAGCAGCAGCCAATATGCACTTATATTCCTGAGAACTGTCACAGTCAGTGCTATACAAGACTTAAATATTGCAGAGTGTTATCTTTAGTTGCCTTGAGAAGTGTGCTGGGAAAACACCAAAATATAGGACAATGTGCTGCAAAAAGAAACACTTAAAAATGGACTAAATGAAACTCAAAAAACAATTCCATGCATATGATTATAATTTCAAACTGGGAAGGCCTGACTCATTGGATGCTCATGAGAATGCTTCCCCATGGATAGACATTCATATATATCAGCATTTGTAAGATCCAGAATAACACTGGGGTCATTTTGTTTAAACGTGCTGTGAAATCAGCAAGATATGTCTGCTTTATATTAGTCTTGGGGAAACACTATCAAGGGCTTTGGAGGGCTTTTTAGTGTTTTTTGTTTGTTTGTTTTTTCTTGCTAGATAATTGAGATAAAAACCTGAATTTGTGTAAAAAAAGAAACTAACTCATGGCTGAAATATGAGGTTCAACAAAGCCAAATGTAAGGTCCTGCACTTGGGTCAGGGTAATCCTCAGTATCAATGCAGGCTGGGGGATGAAGGGATTGAGAGCAGCCCTGCAGAGAGGACTTGGAGGTGCTGGTGGATGAAAAGCTGATCATGAGCTAGCAGTTTGCACTCACAGCCAAAAAGGTCAATCATATCCTGGGCTGTATCAAAAGAAATATGGCCAGCAGGTCAAGCAAGGTGATTCCGATTCTACTGCACTCCGGTGAGACCTCACCTACAGTAATGTGTTAGGCTTTGCTGTCCTTAGCACAAAAAGAACATAAACATTCTGGAGTGGGTCAGGAGGTGGCCAAAGAAAAGAAAATTGATCAGAGGGTTGGAACGTCTTTGCTATGAGGAAAGCCTGAAGAAGTCAGAGTTGTTCAGCCGGGATAATAGAAGGCTCTGTGGAGACATCATTGTGGCCTTCCAGTACTTGTGGACTTCCAGTACTCCTTGCACAGATTCAATTGACAAATGAACAGAGAATCAGGCCCTCTGTACTGACAAAGAGCTCTTCCCAATATTTTACTAGCTTATCATACTACTTCTTGTCCTTTAATTTAAGAGTCATCAAGATAAAAGTGTTTATTCAAATTCTTTTTTCTCTTTCTTGCTCCCAAATCCTTGTTACAGATAAAACTGTAGTCCCCTAACTTTGTCTCTGCATGTCATCATGGTTTCCTCTGCTGTTATGGTTTTGGTTAATTATTTAAAGGAATTATGTTAGATCTTAATACTGGAAACACATGATGAGGGACATCTTAAACACCATTATCACATAATATTTCAAAGCAATACAATTTGGGGGGATACCCACTTCCTATATGCCCTGTCCCAAGGTCCACAATCCCCAGTTCTGCTTTGAGACAGAGACAGCAGAAAGGAATCATCTGAATAGGGTCTTACAGCCTCAATATCAGCATTTCATACAGTGTAAGATCAGGAGCTGTTTACATTGTTTGTTTACTTTCCTTCTCAGCTTAAATAAAACAAGAGGAGGAAACGTTCCAAAAAGATAGTTTCTGTTTATGTGAAAAACTCACAGGGAATAAAAATAAAAATCTGTTTACCTTCAATCACTTGCAATGAATTACAAATGCAGAGGTGTCATCAATTAGCATAGAGCATGTACATGAAGCTCATTCTTCCTTAATCCTTTAGCTGGACTGTTTTTATTATTTCTTCTTATTATAAATTCAAGTACAGAAGATAATTTCAGCACCCAAAATATTTAGAGAGGAGACTGATTTTATTATTGCAAAGAAAACTTTTTTTTATGAATTGATTGGGTAAATTCAGACTCCAACAATTCCAGTTTCCTGATCTCCCATCTTGATTGCTGTGACATTCTGCTCACCTTACTTGGATGCGTATTTCCATTACATCAGTCATTCAAAGCACAAAGAGCAAAGCACAAAAGTGAGTGTCCATTAGTTTATGGGTGACATTTCAGTTCCTGATTCTGCCTCATTTACTCCTTATCTGCTGCATCATTTCCAGGGATTCAATTTCAGCATCTATAAATCTGCTTCAATTCCTGCTTCTTTAAACGTGCTTCAATTTATACTCAGGACAACACTGATGCAGAGGAAAATACGGGTTGGATGGTATGAAAGGAAAAGTATCATTTTTCTTCTGAGGATAGAAATTATTTCAAGAGTTTCTCAAACTAAGAAGGTAGATAGAAAGGTGTTACTGAAGTCTAAGGGCTTATTTGCAGAGAAATGTGAAGCAAAGTGATGCCATGGTCCAGAGCTCAGTCATAGGAGTAAGTATATGGCCCAGTAAGTGTATGGTTCAGATGCTAAAAGGGTTAGGGCCATTCCCTGCCTACACAGACAAGCTCCCAAAGGGGAAAAACATTTTATCCTCATTTACAGTGTAGCAGATGAGAGGGATGGGAAAGAGGGGAAGGAAGCAGAAAATAACTGAGAAATAAATTGATTTACATTTAAATGTTATGGTTTTATTATTTTTTTTCTTTCAAACTGGACAAACCAGGGTAAACTATTTTTTATAGTGTTAAAAAAAAAGATTGACATTATAAGGTAATACTTTTTAAATTCCCCCAATTAAACAAAGTGAATTTAATTTTAAGCTTAATTAAAAGGAAATTTAATTAGAAAGAAGATTAAATTTTAATTAAATTTCTCAAAAATCCTTATCCTTTCCTTTACTGCTAATATTTCTCTTGGAACCAAATCCCTTTTTAATATTCTTAAATTCTTTTCTAGTAAACTTCCCCTATATATTAAAATTATATCTGTCTGGATGTACTCGCTACTAGGAAAGAAAATCATTACTCCATTTAAAATACTTGAAAAGTACACTTGAGACACAGAGTAACTCAAGAGCAACCAGTGGAACATTTGGATATGCTCTGAGTGCAACACTGCTAAATTAACTTTCCTGCTGCTGAATGCTCTGCACGTAGGCAAGAAAGCATCTTTGTGTTTCAAGACATTCCTTTCCTGTATGCAGCCATCTGCTGCTCAGCATATGCATGATGCTTGTACAGGCTGTACAAAACCCTCAGCATTCCCTAGCCTCTGCTTCTGCATCCTTTTTTCTTTTCTTCTGCAGAGGAATTTTTTGGTTTGGTTTTGTTTTGGGGTTTTTTGGTTTTTTGGTTTTTTTGCTTTGTCTGTTGGACGGGTTTGCATTGTCTGCAGCCCACACAATAGGCTGGGTCGAATCTACCCTTTGTTTACACTATGTTTCTCTGATATCAACTCCAGCCCCTACAGCAGACAAAACTGTCTGATGACTAAAAGAATAAAAAGTACTATATACGTCTTTGCAAGGCTGTGCTTGGTGGGTCCTTCAGTACGAAAAAAGCTGGAGCACCATTGCAGCCCCTCTGCCTCGCTGTGATGGTTTTAAAGACTGTCTTTTTACTTTTTCTTCTCAAAGTTGAAACAGAGAGGGTGAAAGAATGTAAAGAAATCACTATTGGGTGTAAGAAAGCGAAATAAGCATTATTCTAAACACTTCCATTGGAGAGATGGAAATGTTTAAGAATCTCTACTCAAAACAAAGTTGGGGCAGTCTGAGTCTGACTCGGCTTGCTTGCTGGGCTTCTGTCTGTTTGGCAGCTTCTTCTTTTCTGGCTGAAGATAACACACTGACCTTGACAAGCTAAGTCTAACAGCCTCTCTGCTTCTTGACTCTCTGCCTTCTGCCTGGGGGGTCAGGGGGGATTCCTTCTGGTTGGGGGGAGATCCTTTGGGGAAGACCCCTCAGGGGAAGCAAAGGGGGCTTGGTTGTGCTTTTTTGTTGATTGTACATATTTGTGAATGTCGTGAATAGTGTATATTTGTACATATTATTTGCATTTCATCATAGATTGTAGATTTGCTTGTAAATATAGCTTTCATTTGCTTCCAGACTGAGTTAACCTGGTTATTGTCTGTGTGGGGGGAATTTCAGCTCTCACACTGTTGCAATTCATTCATTTTTTTTTGGTGCTCCAACGCGAGGCAATTGCTTGTACGATTTAGTTCTGCTCTGATTAGAAAGCAAAATGAAGCTGTTTTCGATTCTTTGGCATTTTATTTATTCTTGTCTGACCGTGGTGGTCTATAAATGGACAATTTCCTCCATGACAGATAAGATTGTGAGATATGTGACATATAAACTGATTCTTTGGGGTAAGAACAAGTTGCTGAAAGTTTTTGAATACTGTACTGGTTTTACCAGACTAGGGAGTTATGGTAACTCAACTACAAATATACCAGCAGAAGCATTTGAGTTTTCTATTATTCTTGCAGAGGGTTATGTGAACCAATAGAACCCTAAATTGATTTTTATGATAAGCTTGAATCTGGTGTTTGTTGTGATAATCATGTGGCTACTGGTAGCACTGTATTGAGAAAGACATGGGGATACTTGCTCTAGCAGCATGTGTAGACGTAAAAGGAAACACAGAAAAGCTCAGAGAGATTTGGAATTAGGTTCTGATTCTGATTACAGCATCCAGGAGATCACAATTAAGTGCAGAGAAGAAAAGGCTTGTGAGAAAGCTGTCGATAACCTTGACTCAGAGCCAACAGCAGCAGCTGCAGGAACTCTGCCAGAAGCTCCAGGAACTTTGCCAGAATCTCAGATAACAGCCATGACTATGCAGGCAGGCGCCATTAACGAGGCACAGTCTCTTTCTCCCTCTGCTGCTGAGATGGAAGCAGGAGCAGCTGCAGGGTCCCAAACAATACCTGCTGACTCTGCACAGAATCTCTCTGTTCCTGCTGACTCTGCTGCGAATGTGAAAGCTAAACCAGTTAATTTGGTTGCCACTCTCACCAGAAAGCGCAAAGGAGCTGCAGGAGGAGCTGCAGATGCTGCAGAAGAGGGTGCAGAAGGTGCAGAAGGAGGTCAGGATCCTTCTGTTCAGGATCCCTCTGTTAAGAAAGATCCTTCTGATAAGGAAGAGAAGGTTAGCCTTAAAAGTCTGGCAGACTTCTTGAGACCACACATGGATGATGGAGATGTAGGACAGGATATGGGCCCTAGTAAATTAGCAACTGCTGGAAGTGCCTCTGAACTCCAGGAAATTGCATGGAGGATTGATCAGGATGATGATGAGGAGGATGGTATACAGTCAGCTAATGCACCCAGACAGGAAATTAGGCATGTGTGGAAGGATTACATCAGAGGAGACACTGAGCCAATCTTGTCTTGGCTAGGGAGGTTCTTTGATATGGGAGCCCCAGCCTTGGTGGCAGGCAACAAGTCAGCCTTCCAGTTGGGGACACTCTCAAAAGATACGGGCATAGAGAGGCATCTGGGAAGTGCCTTGGTAAAGTTTCTCTGTGGGCACGCCTCCTACTGGCAGTCCTGATGAGGTACCCCAGCAGAGGTGATTTACCATGGAACCCTAAGCCTTGGACCACAGTAGATGAGGAATCAAGCACCTGAGAGAGTTTGCTGTTAGAGAAGTGATGGACATCATAAATATGGACATCATAAGACTCTGAATCCTGATGAAATTCCTGTGGGAACAGGCCTTGCCAAAAAGACCATTAAGCTTGCTCCTCCTAATTACGCTACCTTTGGGCAAGCAGAATTGTGGTAAGAAATTATGGTGAAGTGCTTCCTACTGTTGTCCATTTCACTGACCAAATGAGGCAATTGGAGGATAGTCTCGCATGTACTTCTTTGATTTCAGCCATTGGAACTCTGGAGAGATAAAGAATTGCATGAAAGAGCTGAAGGTGGAACTTAAAACCTCCATATCTAGCTTGATGAAGGGGGACGATTCTGATTCCTCTTCCTCCAGATGGATACAAGTTTCAGCTGTCAGGAACACACGTCCTCCAAGACCCATTCCAGAATAGGTCAAGCCAAAGCAGACAGCAGAGGCAATCACGTGGCAGCATATGGATAACTCTGCGTGATCATTTTGGTGAGAACATGAACAGATGGGATGGTCAACCAACTTCTGATCTTTTCAGGAGGTTACGGGAACTGCAGATTGTCAGATCCTGAGGTAGCAATACCAGGAGGGTAGCTGTCACTTTCTCAGATTCCCAGGACAACTCTGATAGCTCCAACAGTGATCCTAATTCTGGTGCCGGACGTTGTGCCAGCTGTGCATGTGGAAGTAATCCCCACCATTAGGGGTGCCTTGCCTTCCACCAGGGGGAGGTAAGGGATAACGGAGATAACAGAATCTATTGGGATGTGTATATCCAGAGGCCTGGCACTTCAAAATTTCAGAAGTACAGGGCCTTGGTTGACACAGGAGCTCAGTGCACCATAATACCATCAAAATATCAAGGAGGAGAATCTATAACTATTCAGGGAGTCACTGGTGGATCTCAAGAGTTGTTTAAGACAGAGGTTCAAGCATCTGTCACACAGTGATCTATGATGCTTTGGAGAATGGTGGAGCTCCAGAACACATTCAGTTCATCGATGACATCATCCTCTGGGGTGAAACTGCCAAAGAAATCTTTGAGAAATCTAACAAAATCATTGACATTCTCTTGAAAGCTAGTTTTGCTATCAAGCAAGACAAGGTGAAAGGACCTGCCAGAGAAATCCAGTTTCTGGGAGTGCGGTGGTGTGGCAGTTTAAGCTGGGTGCCCCCTGTTCCTGCCACATAAATTACACCTCTGGTGTCCCGAGTGCCCACCCAATCAGGTGGACACAAGAAACGGCGTATTTCTACCCATAAATCCTGCCCCCTATAAATCCATCTGCAAAGTCATTCTATTCCTCTTTCTTCCCTCTCTGCCACCGTAGAAGATGCTCTCTTATCAGGTAACGGTGGGAGAGTATCTCTCTAGGCCTCTTAGGCCTGTCTAGGCCTAATGCCAGGAGAAGAATGGAGGAGGGGCAGTCTCAGACCTGGCCAGCCTGAGACCTGCCTAGCAGTGGGAGGGGGGAAGAAAGAGCCCTGGGGGATTTGGGTATACCCTCAGGTGGGGGGAGGGAAAGATTGGGAAGCCTCCGGGTGTTATATAAGGGGCTCTGTATGCTTCGGGATGTTCTCTGCCACTATGCTTTGTAGTCTTTTGTAGCTTCACCAATCGCTTTTCCATTTAAACTTTCCATCACTCTCCAATCCATTTGTGTGAGTGTCATTCTTTTGTCCCTCTCAGGGCAAGAGAGGATCTGTTTGGCCTTAAACCAGTACAAATTTTTGGTAGCAGAGGATGGTTCCTGTGCTGAACTCTGCAAATTGGATTGGAGAAGTGTAGAGGTGGAAAAGTTAAAATGGATATCAGGGCGTTGCTGATTTTGGATGGCTGGGCTCAAGGCTTTGTGCTGGGGCAACTGTGTGGGCGTTTTATGGGTTCTGAGGGGACACTCTGGTGTGTAGCCGTGGCATAGAATCCCCCCTGTTCCGAGGTGGCAGCCGCGACTCTAGCTACAGGCACTGGGGAATGCTTAAGAATGCGTTGCCTGCCCCTTTCCCTTTTGTTCCACGCGGTGCCAGCTGCGAGCAGAGCAGCGCAGAGCCGAGGAAGGGGGAGGGACATTCAGAAGCAGACCAGGGTTGGCTTGTCCCGCTGCGGTGGGGGCTAGCCGCAGCGGGGAGGTGAGCCGTGGCTCCCGTAATCCAGAAGGTGGGCGGTGGCTCCAGTTCAAAAGCTGCTTCCGAGGCCCAGAGAGAGAGTGTATCTTTGGCTGGAAAAGCCGCTCTTGTGGCCCGAGGGGTGGCGGCGGTTTGGATCCATACCACGGCTGCAGAGGTGACAGCGGCTCTGTTGTTCCGTATATCAGGCGATGGCCGCTGTTATCTCCCCCCTGATTTTCGGACGCGTTCCGAAAATGGCGCCTAGCACCTGGCTCCGCCTCTCTTCTCAGCAGGTTGCAGTGCAGCCACTCCCTCTCCAGGGGAGGGCTATGTAGCCGGATGCCTCCATGCCTCGGCATGCGTACGCTCAGGGGGAGCGGTGTGCCTGTGCGCGGTGTGCATCCGTATTAGCTTTGGGCCGCGGCTGGAAGCGGTCAGCACTGGGCTTGGGAAAGGTCCGTGCAGCTTTGGAAAGTCTCAGCGTGCTGTTTCTTGCAGGGGGTGGAAGGAATCGAGTCGAGGAGCCTGATTGTTCCGACTCAATTGCCCTGAGGGGTGGAAACATGCCGCTTGAGTGGATAGAGATAGATGTTTGATTGAGAAATTATGAGGTTGTTTCCAGGTGGCCAGGATGTCCATCGGACCCATGAAGAGTTCACCATGCAGAAAAATGAACTCTGCATCACTGGGAGGTTCCACAGGATGAGGGAGAAGAGCTGGAATGAACTGTTACCTGAGCCCAAGGGAGAGACCTTTTGGAAGGATGCCCAGATGAAGACTTGGACTTTGCCAGACATGTCATCTAAAGATTGTTTCTGATTTGATGATATGTTTTGGGTGCAGGAATTATGGGTATGAAATAAAGGGTGGAATATGTGGCAGTTTAGGCTGGGTGCCCCCTGCTATTGCCACGTGAGATACACCTCTGGTGTCCCGGGTGCCCACCCAATGGGGTGGACACAGGAAACGGCGTATTCCTACCCATAAATCCTGCCCCCTATAAATCCATCTGCAAAGTCATTCTATTCCTCTTTCTTCCCTCTCTGCCCCCATGGGAAATGCTTTCTTATCGGGTAACAGTGGGGGAGTAGCTCTCTAGGCCTCTTAGGCCTGACTAGGCCTAATGCCGGGAGGAGAAAGGTGTGGGGGGGGGCAGTCTCAGACCTGGCCAGCCTGAGAGTTGCCTAGCAGTGGGAGGGGGGAAGAAAGAGCCCTGGGGGTTTTGGGTATACCCTCAGGTGGGAGGAGGGAAGGATTGGGAAGCTTTTGGGCATTATGTAAGGGGCTTTGTATGCTTCGGGATGTGCTTTGCCACTATGCTTTGTAGTTTTCTGTAGCTTCACCAATCACTTTTTTCATTTAAACTTTCCATTACTCTCCAATCTGTTTGTGTGACTGTCATTCTTTCATCCCTTTCGGGCAAAAGAGGATCTGTCTGGCCTAAAACCATGACAGGTGGCAAGATGGTCACCTTCACATTCCAATGGATGTAATAGTCTCCACCATAGCAAATCCCATCAACAAGAAAGAAACTCTAGTTTCTTAAGTATAGTGGGATTTTGGAGACTGCACATTCCTGGATACAGTCAGATTGTGAAACCTCTCTATGATGTGATTCGAAAGAGAAACAGTTTCCAATGGGGTCCTGAGCAACAAGCAGCCTTTGACCAGATCAAGCGAGAAATATTCCAAGAGATGGGTCTGGGACCTGTCCGAACTGGTCCAGACATTAAGAACATTCTGTACACGGCCGCAAATAACAATGGTCCAACCTGGTGCTTATGGCAAAGAGCTCTAGGTGAGACATGAGGACGCTTTCTTGGTTTCTGGGGTTATGGCTACAGAGGCTCAGAAACAAGCAATACTCCAACAGAGAAAGAGATTTTAGCTGCTTATGAAGGAGTAAAAGCTGCTTCTGAAGTGATTGGAACTGACTCACAACTTCTTCTTAGCTCCTAGATTGCCAGTTCTGAATTCAATATAAGGCAAAGTTTCTGCACCACATCATGCAATAGATGCTACCTCGTCTAAGTGGATGACTGTGATAACACATGGAGCTCAAATGGGAAATCTCGAAAGGCCTGGTTTGGTGGATGTAATCACAAACTGGCCAGAAGGTACAAGTTGTGCAAACTCACCAGAGGAGAAAGTAACTTGTGCTGAGGAAGCTCCTCCTTACAATGATCTTCCTGATGATGAAAAGAAATATGCCCTCTTCACAGATGGTTCCTGTTGTCTTGTTGGAAACAAGCAAAGGCGTAAGTCTGCAGTGTGAAGTCCAACACGCAGGGTTGCAGAGGAGAGACAGAGAAGGAGAATCCAATCAATTTGCAGAGGTTAAAGCTGTCCAGCTAGCTCTTGACGTAGCTGAACGTGAGAGATGGCCAAAGCTTTATCTCTACACTGTATTAATCTGGGTTAAATTAATGTGGTGGGAATTATAAAATATAGTTGCTTCTATTTTCCCAAAACCCCATCCCAAAACAATGTACAAAACTGATAAAATTATTTACAGGTTCTATTCAGTCGTGAATTCTTCCAGGATGCTTAATGGCAATTTTGACACAATTTAGAGAGCTCAGAGACTGGAAAAAGCTATGACACAGATAGCTTCACCCACTTATAAACCAAAGGCCAACCAATAACTCTTAGGAAGAGATGAGCAGGCCGGATTTACTCACAAGGAATAGAGTAGGAATTTGGAGATAGTCCCTCTCTCTCTCCTGACAGGCTCCAGAAACTGTCAGTTTGTAATCCAATTCGAGGCTCAGGCTTTATCCCAGGGCTCTGGACCAGACACTCGACGCAAAGCAGGACACTGGAAGCAAGGCAGGACACTCAAGACGACAAGGCTTGAAGCAAGATGGGGTGTCAGCAGATATGAGCAAGGCCTGAGCAAGGCTTGAGCACGGCTAATCTGAGCCAGGCAAATCTGAGCAAGGCCCCTAGGCTACCTAGCCACTTGTATACATACAAAATGCCAGAGGTCACTTGGTCCAAGCTAACATGTAGCTGCCCAATAGAAAGCATTCTGCTAGGCTATTACCATAAAAGGCAGAGGCCCAGACCTCGTATCTGGGGAAGCTTATGTGCTCTGACCCCAGATGGACATCTTGTTTACCAGACAGGCAAGGTCCTGTCCCCTTTGTTCCTTTTCCCACGTTGGCCTGTTATTGTGGCAGGAAGGAGGGGAGAGAAAGGACCTGTCTAGACATCTTAAGGCCTGTCTGGATTTGTACTGGGCCATGTGTTATGCCCTTACCACCACATACACCAATTCATGGAGGGTAGACAATGCCTTGCAGGGTTGCCTGAAAGACTGGAAAAAAAAAGGATGGCAGAGAAAAGGAAAGCCTATCTGGGCTGCAGATCTGCGGCAAGACATTGCTGTTCGCATTGAGAGAACTCCAGTGAGATGAGACACATTGATGCTCACATTTCTAAGAGCAAAGCTACTGAGGAACAATAACACAACCATCAGACAGATTTAGCTGCAAGAGTTTCCCAGATGGACACAAGCTGTGATCTTGATCATGACTGGAAACACTGAGGTGCGCTGTTTTAGCTCAGTGGGCCAATGACTCATCAGGACATCAAGGCAGAGATGCAACCTACCGATGGGTTCGTGACAGATCCATTGATTTTTCCATGGATGCTATGGCACAAGTCATATGTGGCTGTGACATTTGTGCTTCTATTAAGCAGGCAAAGTGAATCCAGCCATTGTGGTATGCTGACCGATGGTCAAAGTACAAATATGGTGAAGTGTGGCAGATTGACTACATCACTCTACCTCATTCTCTATCTGGTAAGCAATACGTGCTGACTATGGCAGAGGCAAGCACTGGATGGTTAGAAACTCATCCAGTTCCTCATGCAACTGCACATAACACCATTCTTGGTCTGGAAAGACAAATCCTGTGCAGACACAGAACTCCAGAGAGGATTGAGTCAGACAACGGAACTCATTTCAAGAACAATCTTGTAGAAAACAGGGCCAAAGAGCACAGCATCGAGTGGATATTCCACATTCCCTACTATGCACCAGCTGCAGGGAAGATCGAACGCTACAGCGGTTTGTTGAAAACCACTCCCAAAGCCATGGCGGGTGGATCTTTGAAAAACTGGGAGAAACATTTAGCACAAGCAACCTGGTTGGTGAATAGTAGAAGTTCAGTGAATTGAGCTGGACCTGCTCAATCAGATTTGTTGCAAAAAGGGAAGGTGATAGAGTTCCTGTTGTCAGAGAAAAGAATCTGTCAGGCAAAACTGTTTGGGTATTTTCTCATTCAGGAGAGGCCAAACCTGTCCAAGAGGTGGTTTCTGCTGAAGGTTCTGGTCACACCTATTGGGTGATGCAAGAGAAATTCAGTGTACTCCACAAAGAAACCTAACTTTGGCTGAAAGAGGTTAAATTCAGAGTGTTGTACAGATACGACATCACGCCCAAGAGGAGAATCCATGAGATCTATGGTGCACGAACCCTGAGAACCCTGAGAGCGCTGAGTCACCTGAGGATCCCTGCTCCTTTCTTTGCTCCATCTTCTAGAAAGCAAGCTGTTTTCTCTTTTTCTGGTGATTTGAACCTTTTGAATCATCTACATCTGAGATAGTCAGAATAGACTATGATCTTTATTCACTCATTGTTGTAGATATTGTTTTAGATTAGACGGATAGTAGTAGCAGCCAATGGAATTGTTTGGGAGGGGTGGATTGTGATGGTTTTAAAGACTGTCTTTTTACTTTTTCTTCTCAAAGTTGAAACAGAGAGGGTGAAAGAATGTAAATAAATATTGGGTGTAAGAAAGCAAAATAATGATTATTCTAAACACTTCCATTGGAGAGATAGAAATGTTTAAGAATCTCTACTCAAAACAAAGTTGGGGCAGTCTGAGTCTGACTTGGCTTGCTTGCTGGGCTTCTGTCTGTTTGGCAGCTTCTTCTTTTCTGGCTGAAGATAACACACTGACCTTGACAAGCTAAGTCTAACAGCCTCTCTGCTTCTTGACTCTCTGCCTTCTGCCTGGGGGGGTCAGGGGGGATTTCTTCTGGTTGGGGGGAGGTCCCTTGGGGAAGACCCCTCAAGGGAAGCAAAGGGGGCTTGGTTGTGCTTTTTTGTTGATTGTACATATTTGTGGATGTGGTAAATAATATATGTTTGTACATAGTCATTGCATTTCATCATAGATTGTAGATTTGCTTGTAAATATAGCTTTCATTTGCTTCCAGACTGAGCTAGCCTGGTTATTGTCGGTGTGGGGGGATTTCAGCTCTCACACTGTTACACTCATGTTCCTTAATCTTCTGGATCTGAGTCCTGTACACAAAGATATGCAGAGACAGCTAACACTGACCCAGAACTGATGGCAGCCATAGCAGCATAGCACTTGTGCTAAGGAACCATGATCTCGTCCTTTCAGTTTTATTCTATTTCCAAGAAGGCCACTTACATCTTATCCCAATAGCCAGGTGAGAACGGATTTTGCAGTGTAGGTTAGCACACAAGCAGGATGGCACTTAGTGTGACTTTCCTGTGTTCAGATGATCCCTGGCAGTAATGTCCTGACAATTCATCTCCTGACACCTAAGTGAAGCATGCTGTCATAACCTCTGTTCACCACCATGATCCCACAACTTGCCATGATCTGGTGGATCTAGCACGATGTCACAGGGCACCAAAGATGCTACAAATCTGCTGCAGCTTGCAGTTTGTGCTGAGGCCTTGCACAAGTGGTGGGAGGAAGAGAATGACAGCCAGCACTGGCCTTTGAGCTGTGTTCAGGATCTCCATCCCCATGACCTTCCATACACATAATGTGCTAATAAATGAAGCATTGTCCCAGATTCAGAACCATCCATGTTTACTTTAAACTGCTGTCATGGTGACTACTAGTCTTGTCAATAGATACTGCCTTGTAAATCCCTGTTATTAATGTAGCTACACTTAGATGTAAAATCTTATCCACAGAAGTCATATATTTCTGCACCTGACAGCCGTCTATCAGCTGCAGCACCCCTTCTTTACGAGTAGCCAGGATAGGACACTACAGAATCTCTGCTGGTTTGCAAAAATGAACTCATTGCTTTGTCTATAAATCTATCAACAAGAAAAGCTACAGATTCACAAATTGCATCAGGTTGGAAGGGACCCTGAAAGGTCATCTTGTCCAACCTCCTTGCAGTGAACAGGGACACCTCCAACTAGAGTTTGATCTCAAATGCCCACTTTGGAAAAAACCTGCAAATGACCGTGTCCATGAAATGAAATATTTCATGTTTTTTGCGGGCAACCAGCTGAGTGGGTTGACAAGTGGTGCTGCAGAGTATTCATTCATTTCTGAAGGACTAGCCACAGTAAACATTTTTCATAGTTCATAGAGTTTCATTTACTTTGCAAGGAAATCCAAATAAGACACAATTTCAATGCTGAAATAAGAGTTCCTAAAAGATGACATGTGCAAAGTGAGTTCCAACTGCCTCACCATCCAGCAGACTTTCCATAGTCCTGCTTACCATACTCTGCATCTAGAGAAATCCTCTAATGACTAACTGCCCACTTTGGACATGTCTCTTCTACTTGTTAACATTTGTGAGATTGCTTAACTTTCTCCTGAACAGCAGATTTTTGTCTATTGAGAAAAAAAATCTTTCTCCATTTCCTTACCCTAAAGTCATCTATTGAAGCTCTGGGGGCATCGCTTTCATCTTCTTCTCCATACCTCCCTCCTATTTGCTGCAGAAGTCAGAAAGGGTTAACACTTCTCCTCACCAGATGTCAGACCTGGCTGAGGTTTCTGAACAACGAATTATTGTTTTGCAGGGCCTTTATATTTTTTCACCCTCTCTCTTAAAAATAAACATGGACCAAGTGACAGACTAGGAGACTGTGCTGCAGTCTGTGATTGAAAAACACAAAGAACAAGCATTGATTAAAATACAGTAGGCCAATGTTATTGTGCATCTTATGTCTTTCACAGATGTAGTCCTGGAAGTATTCTAGAAAAGGTCTGAGAACATGGCAATAATCTTTTATTTATAGCAATTAAATTGTTAACATGATGGAGATTTATATTCTTGTTATTGAATATCACTGATCATTTCCAAAACCACTCTTTTGGGTAGAAGCTTAGCTAGCTTCCGTTATACTAGGATCAGCACAGTTCATGTCTAACAGGCAGCACTAAAATTTCAATAAGAATGGAAATAAGACATGAGGATGATTCAGGCACTTGAGCATCTCCCCTATGAAGAAAGACTGAGATCCCTAGGGCTGCTTAGTCTTGAGAAGAGAAGACTGAGAGGGGATCTGATCAATGAGGGGTAGGTGTCAAGTGGAGGGGGCCAGGATCTTTTCGGTGGTTCATGTTGATAAGACAAGGAACAATGGGTTCAAATTAGAACATAGAAGATTTCACTTCAACATGAGGAGAAACTTCTTTACAGTAAGGGTGATGGAACATTGGAACAGGCTGCCCAGGGGAGTTGTGGAGTCTCCTTCTCTGGAGACTTTCCAAACCCGCCTGGATGCATTCCTGTGCAGAATATTCTAAGTGATCCTACTCTGGCAGGGGGGTTGGACCTGATGATCTCTTGAAGTCCCTTCAACATCTGATATACTGTGATACTGTGATACTGTGAAATAACATAATTTCTATTTTAAAAAGAGAAACTGAGGCACAGAGAAATCAGCTGTCGGTACTGGCCACCTGGAAGTGCTCTCTCCAGATAATTCAAAGAATTCCATAATGTTCATCCAGAAAATATGCTGCAAAATAAAGATGTTAATTCTGATTTCCTAAGTCCTAAATGGCTACATTTAAAAACAAAAAAAAAAGTCAGTTATTTATATAGAGAATAAAATCAAGAGATAACACAAGACAGAAATGTTATATTATTGATGGAAATGCTTGGATAAATGTGATAATGTATAGATGATGAAATATGATACCATCTTGAAAAAAATCATTACACTGTACAGGTTTATCTTTTAACTGATGGATAATTTGTATTCACCTTTTATGTGAGAGCTCAGTCTATTAAGACAACTCCCTGGCAGGGTAATTAAAAAGCATCCAGCACTGTCAATATTATGTGCTGTTTCAACATGCAGAAGACATGTGTTGGACATACTTAGAGTTCTCCAGTGCCAAGGAATCTTATACTGTCATGTTCATTCAAAAACAGAGCAGAGGGAGAGAGTGGATTGGATGTTTTTGCTTATCACTGTAGAATATGCTCCTTCTGAGATAATGACCTAGGACATGCTTTTAACCTGTAGTTGTTATGACACTAAGCTGGAAACTTCAGATCATTTGTGTTATGTGATGGTAAGCTTCATCTCATGATGTCATACTATTTGAGAAGATTGGAGTTTAAGAACAAAAAATCATAGCAGTACATTTGAAACTGGAAAGAAAAGCCTGAAAGCATAGTGCTGTATCCATTTCTGTGGATTTGGACTTCTCCAACCCTATCTCTTGATCTGAATTTGTCTGCAGAAGAAAGGGGATAAAGGCATGGACCGCATGAAATCAACAGTCAATCTGATACAGTATGCTGCCTGGCAGGAATCAAGGAGGCATCAAGAGAAGGTTTAAGAAATTTCACTCACAAGGGAAATTTCTTCCTTTCTCACAGCAGTTGAGGTCTTCTCAAGCATGGAAGTATAAGTATATTTCTCTTGCTTATGTTGAAAGAAAATTGTTCTTTACTATTAAGTGCATTCTGCAGACTATCAGGAGAATAAGGAGCTTCCATCACATAGACACAAAAATACAGAGAGTTTTATGGGGTGTTTCATTCCTCTTGGGTGCCCTTTGGGCCTCACAATCAACTTCCTCACTCATGAAGATAAATGTTTTATCAGCCCTGCAGTAAGCCATCATCTATTCTTGAGGAACAAAGAGAGTATATAGTATGACCTTCCTTGAAATATTGGATCTATTTACACAGGTTTACATGGATCACATTACTTATGAGTCATCAAGGGGAAACTGAGTTCCTTGTAGATAAAGCGATCAGTGTAAACCACTGTAAATAAATCTGAAATTTCTATGAAGGTCGCACTGTATCTGATTTATACTTCAGCACGCCATGAAATAATGTTGACCAGAGGTGGTTTTCAATTATTTATTATTTTTTATTCACAGAAAGAAAAAAAAATTTTTTTTTTGTAATGTAATAGGCTGCTCTATTTTAAAGTACACCTGGTCAGAGAGATGGCACATGGCCAGGAAGTAAGTTACTGTTTTCTGGCATAATGCTGCATGTTCCTTGACCTGGTTCTTCCACCCTAACTAAGCAGGATGACTTGCATGGACATACCTGGCAGAATAAAACCCAGAAGCAGCAATAAATGATCTTTTGAAAGTTCAAATCTTCATTTTACTGATTAATTTGAATCTTTGATTTTGTTAACAGTGTAAACCCAGTGTAGGTCAAGCCTGAGTGAAACTTCCTACACTAAAGCAGGAATTATCATGAGCACAAGTTTTTGGTCTTGGAAAATAAGTAATGCTCCAGTGACCAAATTACAGGTGTCTTATTTCTGTCATTAATCTGTGGCCAGTTGCATTTCCTCAACCAGCTTTCATCTGATCTGTCTGTTAAAGCAAATGCACTCCTGATATCCAAGAAGATTATTTGATGCAGTTATACGAATAATAACAACTAGGACTCTAATTTAGGTTCAGAGGAGTCCTCTGGTTGAATGTACATCCAGTTGTTTGCATTTGTAAAATCAGACTAGAAATCCATAAGCAGATTCTGTGAAAATAGACAGGTTTTCTACTTGCTGTCTAGTAAGTAAAATTGATCACCTCATATGTCTTTCCGAGCCCCAAAACTGATGTTTTAGTGTTCTAAAAAGGGCAAAATGTAAACAATTTTGGAGTGCCAAAGCTGAGCACAGGAATACCAACCTTTTGAGAATTATGTCTAGAAATTTGAACTTGCCTGAGTAGTTACTCTTCCTCACAGAAGTATGTTTTACTTAAGACAGTAGAAAGTTAAGACTCAGGAAGACTGAGAAGGTCTTCAGACACACTAAGCAGGTTAGGTGATGATAGCAGGACAAATACAGACCAGACACAGTGAATCATGCTCTCTGTAAGAAGAGAGTTTGAGTTACTTACTACTTCTTCCACCATCTCATCTGTCATATTACCTCTAAACAAGGCCAGTCCAGGCTGAGTAGTAATTAAGTCAGCAGATCACTGAGAGTCCAGCAAAATGGCCAAAGTCATGTTGTTTTACTTCTGAATCTTTGAAAACGCAGCAGTGAGAGTATTATAAGTCAGCAGTTATCACTCTAAGGAGCAAGTCTCCCTCAACAAAATTAGTTGCCAAAGTTTTTTGTCACATCTGTCATAAACTTCTCCACCATCACCAGTCAGGAGAACCTCAGGTATTCTTCTTGTTCCTGTACCTGCATATCTCTGCTGGGCTGTCCCCGGTTCCTCTCTGACCTGTCTGCAGTGGTGAAGTTCAGATCAGTTCCCATCACAACACTCAGGAAAAAGATGTGGCTACCTGTAAGGTTGTACTTACCACTTGTAAGTATGCATAAATAAGTAGACAGAAAAAAAAAAAAAAAAAAAAAAGCCCAAGTCATCTTCTCTCATGAGAGGCAGGCATGGCATGCGTGGATTCTCTGCTGCAGCAGCTGATTTAAACCCCAGCAAGTTGAGACAGGGCAAAGCTGCAGCAGCGTCACTCAGGCAGAACCTGCATAGCAGCAGACCATGTGGAGCAGCTTCTCTCTTGTGAGAGGCAGGCGCAGCATGGGCAGAGTCTCTGCTGCAGCAGCAGGGGTTTTCACCAGAGGGAGGTGCTGAGTCACATGGTTTTGTCATTGAAATCTTCTCCAGTTAGGTTATGTGGGCAGGATCAGAGATGGGTGCAACTCAGCGTAAAGATGTCTCCAAAAGAACTGTGTCAACCCAAACAGAGGTCCCACATAAACATGCAGGTATCCAGACTCCTGAATGTAAGGAGTGCCAGAGTCTCTCACTTCTCATGGCAGACTGCAGGGGCTACACCTGTATTCGCTGTGAGCAAGTGGGTTACCTTCTCTGTCTAGTGGCTGAGCTAAAGAAGGAAGTTGAAAGGCTGCAGAATATTAGGGAGTGTGAGAGGGAGCTAGACTGGTGGAATCAGACTCTGCCATCCCTCAAACAGTCCCATCAGCCATGCAGTAGTTACAACACTAAGCAATCCCTACTCTTTTGCCAGCTTCCCAAACAGAGTGACTCAGAAGCTGGAGAGCAATGGAGACAGATTCCTCCCAAAAGCCACTGAGCCCCCTCAGGTGACCCTCTATAATAGATTTGCTCTTCTTAGTGAACCTGTTTTCACCAAAACCAATGTTCAGCAAGTGAAACCAGCAGCTCTGAAAGCCTGTCTAGTTTACATCATTCAGAGAGCCTAGGAGTGAGGACGCCTACTGTCGAAACATCTGCAGTTAAGAAGAGACAGGTCTTTGTCATTGGGGACTCACTTCTGAAGGCATTGAGCATCCTATATGCAGACCCAATCCACTTTTTAGGGAAGTTGCCTACCTGGGGCTAGGACGTAGTAGGAAAACTTCCTACCCTGGTCTGCCCAACTGACTACTACCCATTGTTTGTTTTCCAAGTAGGCAATGATGAAATTTCAACAAGTTTGAGATGAATGAAGAAGGACTTCAGAGCCCTGAGACAAATGTTTATGGTAGTTTTGGACTATGCCTTTAAATTTTTTCACAGATTTTGAGCAGAAAGTAGTAAAAATGTAAACAAATCACTACTGGGTGTAAAAGGGAAAATTATGATTATTCTAAACAATTCCATTGGAGGGATATCTCCTATAAGATTTGGTTCCCAAAACATTTTTTTCTCTTCTCTTCTTGCTTCTTTGCTAGGGAGATACTAGCAAGCTTTGCTGCATCACTTTTATTTTAGTTAAGTCTAATATATCTCTGCTTCTCTCTCTTTTCCCTTTTGTACAGGGGTGGAGTAAGAGGGAAGCAGGGAGGCAGCTCCCCTAGACTTTTGGCCAGGGGGGTCCTTGTACTGTTTGATAATTGTAAACAACTGAAAATATTATAAATACTGTATATTTGTACATATTCATTGCATTCCACTGTAGATTGTAGTTTTGATGGTAAATACAGCTTCTATTTGCTTCCACTGAGCTGGATCAGCAAAGTTAATGTTGGGGCAGGAATTTCCAACCACCACAATGGTTAAGGGGTTAGGAGCACCACTAGCTATGCCTAATGATGTAATAAACATGTAAAAACATCAGATTAATGCCTTGCTGTGGAACTGGTGTCAACAGCAGGATTTTGGGTTCCTTCATTATGAGCTAATCTACAAGATTTGAGGCCTGCAGACTATAGAAAAAAACTTCTTGTCTCTAAGAGGAAAAGAATCCTGGGACAAGAATCACAGAATCACAGAATCAACCAGGTTGGAAAAGACCTCAGAGGTCATCAAGTCCAACCTATTAACTAACACCTAACACCTCATGACAACTAAGCCATGGCTCCACATGCCACATCCAATCATTTTTTTCAACACCTCCAGGGATTCCACCACCTCCTGGGCAGCCCATTCCACTGGCCAATTACTCTTTCTGTGAAGAGCGTACTTCTCACCTTGAGCCTAAACTTCCACTGGAGCAGCTTTAGACTGTGTCCTCTCATCGTGCCACTGGTTGCCTGGGAGAAGAGACCAACCCCAATCTGGCTACAACCTCCCTTTGGGTAGATGTAAACAGCAATAAGGTCACCCCTGAGCCTCCTCCTCACCAGGCTAAACAACCCCAGCTCCTTCAGCCTCTCCTGGTAGGGCTTGTGCTCCAGATCCCTCACCAGCTTTGTTGCCCTTCTCTGGACATGTTCCAGCAACTCAACATTTTTCTTAAATGGAGGGGCCCACAATTGGACACAGTACTTAAGGAGTGGTCTAAGCAGTGCTGAGTTCAGGGCCAGAATGACATTTCTGCTCTTGCTGGCCACACTATTCCTGATCCAGGCCAGGATGCCATTGGCCTTCTTGGCCACCTGGGCACACTGATGGGTCATATTCAGCCACCTGTCAACCAGTACCCCCAGGTCCCTTTCTGCCCAGCTGCTCTCCAGCCACTTTGTCCCCAGCCTGTAGCATTGCATGGGGTTGTTGTGGTCAATATGTAGAACCCAGCACTTAGATGTGTTAAATCTCATGCTGTTGGACTCTTCCCATCTGACCAGCCTGTCAAGGTCCCTCTGCAGAGCCCTCCTACCCTTCAACAGATCAACACCGGCCCCCAGCTTGGTGTCATTTGCAGACCTATTGATGATGGACTCAATCCCCTCGTCCAGATCATCAATATAGATATTGAATAGGATCACACCCAAAACTGATCCCTGGGGGACACCACTAGTGACTATCTACCAGCTGGAGGTGACACCATTCACCACCACTCTCTGGGCCTAGCCCTCCAGCCAGTTCTTAATCCAGCTTAGAGTGTACCTGTGCAGGATATGGGCTGCCAGCTTGGCCAAGATTTTTTAAGGGTGACAGCATCAGAGGCCTTGCTGAAGTCCATGTAGACTACATCCACAGCCTTCCTCCTGAATTACAGGGGTACTACACTGCTCTCTGACTCCATCTCCAGGATAGGAAGAAAACCTATCCTGCTATTGAAAATTGAGGCAAAGAAGGCTTTAAGTACATCTACCTTTTCGTCATCTTTTGTTACTACATTCCCCTCCATGTCCACTAAGGAGTGGAGGTTGTCCTTGCCCCTCTTTTTGCCATTAATATATTTATAAAAACATTTTTTATTGTCCTTCACAGCAGTGGCCAGCCTAAGTTCTAAATGGACTTTTCCCTCTCTCATTTTTTTCCTACATGACCTAGCAACATCTTTAAATATTTCCTGGGTTACCTCCCCTTTTTTCCAAATGTGATACACCCTGTTTTTTTCCCTTGATTCATTCAGAACCTCATTGCCCATCTACGCTGGAGGTCTACCTCATTGGCTCATCTTACAACACATTGTGACAGCCTGTTCCTGATCCTTCCAGGTTTCTTTCTTGAAGTAGGTCCAGCCCTCTTGGACCCCTTTGTTTTTAAGGGCTGTTTCCCAATGTACCTTCTGAGTTAGTTCCTTAAATAATCTGAAGTCCACCCTCCGGAAGTCCAGAGTCGAGTTTTTGTTGATGTCCCTCTTAGCTTGATTGCATATTGAAGATTCAATGATTTCATGGTCACTGAACCCCAGGCAGCCTCCAACCACGACATCTCCCACCAGCCCTTCTCTATTTGTAAAAAGAAGGTCAAAAAAGCCTTACCCCTTGTAGGCTCACACAGCAGCTGTGATAAGAAGCTATCCTCCATACGCTCCAAGAACCTTACAGAATGCCTCCTCTCTGCTGTGTTAAGTTCCCAGAAAGTATCTGGGAGGTTAAAGGCACCCATAAGAACAAGGTCTGGTGACCTTGAGCAGCCCCTAGCTGCTTATAGAATAATTCATCAACCTCTTCATCCTGGTTGGGTGGTCTATAACAGACACCAATCAGGTTGTCAGCCTTGTTGGCCTTCTCTCTAATTCTTACCCACAGCCACTCAACCCGATCATCCTTAATCTCTAGTTCACTGGCATCTAGAGCCTCCCTAATGTACAGGGCCACCTCTTCACCCCTTCTCCCCTGCCTGTCTCTCCTGAAGAGCCCGTAGCCATCAATTACAGCACTCCAGTCATGTGAGTCATCCCACCACATTTCTGTGATGGTGACTACATCTTAATTTTCCTGCTGCACCAAGGCTTCCAGCTCTCCTTGTTACGCATCTTGCAAGCATTAGTGTACATGCACTTCAGTTGGGCTGCTGCTTTCACCCTTGATATCCACTTACCACTCTCAGACTCCTGTCTGGAGAGACTGGTTTCAACCCCTTCCCCTTCAAATCTAGTTTAAAGCCCTGTCAATGAGCCCTGCCAACTCCCTTCCTAAACCCCATTTCCCCCTGTGGGATAGGCTATTCTCATATGCCAGAATCTGTCTTCTCCTTTGTGACAGATGTACTCCATCTGTTGCTAGCAGACCTGGTGCCATAGGAAGTGCCCCAAGGTCAAAATATAAAAAAATTTGTTGGTGGCACCAGCCTCTGAGCAACTTGTTAATCATACCTGTTTTCCAGTTCCTTTATTTATTCCTTCCTGCAACTAAGGGTATTGATGAAAAAATTATCTGTGCCCCTGATCACTCAACCAGTTTTCCAAGTGCCTTGAAGTCCCCTATGGTTGCTTCTCGACTTCTGGTTTTGACCTCATCACTCCCCACCTGCATAACTATCAAGGGATAGCAATCAGACCGTAAAAAGAGAGATGGTTGATATGTAAATATTACCTCCTCCAAGCTCAAGAGAAATGTATTCCCTTGAAAAAAAATCAAGTAAGGCAAGCAGAAGACCTGCATGGATAAGCAAGGGACTCTTAGTAAAACTCAAAAACACAAAGAAGGTTTACAATATGTGGAAAAAAGGACTGGTCAATTGGGAGGATTATAGAGATGTAGCCAGAGAACGTAGAGATGCAACAAGGAAGGCCAAGGCCCTCCTGGAACTGCATTTCACCAGAGGGTTGAAAGAGAAAAAGAGTTTTTTCAAACACATCAATGATAAAAAGAAGAGCAGGCAAAAGGTGGGTCCACTGCTGAATGATATGGTAGACAAGGTAACTGATGATGCAGAGATGGCAGAGCTGCTGAATGCCTTATTTGCCTCAGTCTTCACTCCTAAGACCAGCTCTCAGGAGCCTCAGTCTCCAGAAGCAAGGGAGCAGAACTGGAGAGATGTGGACATTCCACTGGTCAGTCAGGACAGGGTTAGAGATCTCTTATACCATCTGAAGACACATAAATCCATGGGTTGTGATGGGATGCTGAGAGAGCTGAATGATACTGTTGCTGAACATCTCTCCATCATCTTTGAAAAGTCTTGGAGAACAGGAGAGGTGCCTGATGACTGGAAGAAAGCAAATGTCACTCCAGGCTTCAAAAAAGGCAAGAGGGAGGACCCAGGCAACTACAGACCAGTCAGCCTCAACTCCATCCCTGGAAAGATGATGGAGCAGCTCATCCTGGAGGCCATCTCTAACCACATGGAAAACAAGAAGGTTATCAGGAGTAAACAACATGGACTTACCAAGGGGAGATCCTGTCTAACTAATCTGAACACTTTCTATGAGATTATGACCAAACGGGTAGATGAGGGAAGAGCAGTGGATGTCATATATCTTGACTTCAGTAAAGCTTTTGATCCTGTCTCCCACAACATCCTCATAGAAAAGTTCAGGAGATGTGGCATAGATGGCTGGTCAGTGAGGTGGATTGTAAACTGGCTCCACAAGAGAGGTCAGAGGATTATCATCAGTGGCACAGAGTCAACTTGGAATCCTGTGGCAAGTGGTGTCCTCCAGGGATGGGTACTGGGTCCAGTTTTGTTCAGTATCTTTGTCAGCGACCTGGATGAGGGCACTGATAGTACACTCAGCAAGTTTGCTGATGATACAAAACTGGGGTGTTGGCTGACACCCCATCAGGCTATGCAGCCATCCAACATGACCTGGACAGGCTGGAGAGCTGGGTGCAGGCAAACTTCATGAAGTTTAATAAGCACAAGTGCAGGGTCCTACATCGAGGGAGAAATAATAACAGGCACCAGTACAGGTTAGGGGCTGACCTGCTGGAAAGCAGCTCCACAGAGAAAGACCTTGGAGTGCTGGTGGACAGCAAGTTCTCCATGGAACATCAATGTGCTCTTGTGGCCAAAAGAGCCAATAGGATCCTGGGGTGCATCAAGAAAAGTGTGTCAAGCAGGTCTAGGGAAGTTCTTCTCCCTCTCTACTCTGCCCTGGTGAGTCCACACCTGGAATACTGTGTCCAGTTTTGGGTTCCCCAGTTCAAGAGAGACAGAGACCTTCTGGAGAGAATCCAATGGAGAGCCACAAGGATAATTAGGGCACTTGAGCACCTCCCCTATGAAGAGAGACTGAGATCCCTGGGGCTATTTAGTCTGGAGAAGAATGAGAGGGGATTTCATCAATGTGTATATATATCTGAGGGTAGGTGTCAAGTGGAGGGGGCCAGGATCTTTTTGGTGGTTCACAGTAATAGGACAAGTAATAACAGGTTCAAACTTGAACATAGAAGATTTCACCTCAGCATGAGGAGAAACTTCTTTACAGTGAGGGTGATGGAGCACTGGAACAGGCTGCCCAGGGAGGTTGTAGAGTCTCCTTCTCTGGAGACTTTCAAAACCAACCTGGATGCATTTCTAAGCAGAATACTAGGGATCCTGCTAAGTGATCCTGCTTTGGCAGAGGGGTTGGACCCAATGATGTCGTGAGGTCCCTTCCAACCTCTGATATACTGTGATACTGAGAAACTGCAAAAAAACAAACAAGAACAACAAACCCAAACAAACAAACAAAGACCCAGGATTGTTGTAACATTTAAGAACAATTCTGTACCCTCACTTGAAATACTACATTCAGTTCTGCTCACGTTATGTGCATAAAGGTAAAAGCAAAGTGATGGGATAGGTTAGTCAATGTCAACTTTACGTTGCCCAGCTGTTCCATTACTGCTGACATTTACTTGATGCAGGAAATTCACAGTGAGTGTAAATAATTTGATTAGATGTATTTTGTACCTCCTTTTCACTCTGCAGGGCAATGTTGAATCAGCCCAGATGATTTGTATAGCTTAAAGTGTTCTCCTAAGAAAGGTAGTCTCGGGCTTGAGGGCCAGCAATCCTCCTGTGTAAAATATCTAGTAGAAAAAGCTTTACAACTGCACAAAAATGAAGCATTCTTTTTTCTGTCAAAGTGGGATTGTGGAAACTTCTGTCCTTCCCAGTTCCATCTCTGATTATCCTTGTTTTCAAAAAAAAACTAGTCCAGAGTATTTTTGTACGGATGCATCAGGAAAACGTCTTGTTTAAAGTTTACTGGGAAGTGTGCTCAGCACTCAGATTTCAGCTTAGTTTTTAAATTTCTTAATAAAATGGACTGATTTAGAAGCTCAGGTCTGAAGGACAGCCTCCCAGGGAGTGTAGCTAGAAGAAAGTTCTTTTTTTAATCAGATGAAGGTTTTAAAACCAGACTGGTTAATTTAAACTAGCCTGAGACCAGGTTTTTTGTCAGCCTCAGCAGTTCTGCCACATTCCAGAACCTTTTATCAAATCTGTGCCTCAGCAAATTTAAATGCTAGTTTAACTGCAATTGTTAATTAAATGACAGTTAATTATTATCTTGTAGCTCAAATTAATCTCTATAGCATATGAGTACCTCACACATTGCACAGGATGTATCTGAAATGTCTCTGTAAAAGCTGAATCAGAGCAGCAGGTATTCTCTTCAGTGTGAAACCACCTTTCTGTCCTATAAAGGGCAAATCTGAGCTCTCCAGTACCAGCCATGGTTTGGTGGCTTAGGTGGGCTGGTCACTGCCTTTACAGTGGAAGGATCAGAACTTCTGCATGATACATGGGACTGTTTGTTGATTTGAGCTAGAACAGAACTTCTCTCTTCTAAGAAACTGCACTTTCTGAAGTTGATACATATTTTTGCAGACAGTGTCTGCTTCTGGAAGTGGTAACACTCAATTTTTATAGTTACAGCTGAGGACTGGGGTAGAAATGCTCTTGCTTATACTTGCTGCTATAGAAATCAAGATCACTTCTAAATCTTGTGCGTCACATTGGAGGTGCACTAAAGACCTTGCACCTGCAGAGAAGTGGGCAGGACTGGTGATCCTAAACTGATCAAGGTATTGCACTCCATATACGTCATACACAGTAAAAGCTGAGGACTCACAAAGATCAGGTTCTTTTCTTCAGTGACTGGTGTCTGAGGAGGGCTCTGCACTCTACCTTCAATCACAATCTGTGTGTTTCTGAATCCAGTTCCAGAAGTTGGCTCCTGACTTTGGTTCTCAACTGCAGTCAAGTCCAGTCTGTAACTTCCCTACAAACTCAGTAGTGATAGTGACTTACTTGTCTTCACAGGCATTGTGTTCAACATTGGTGTTGTGTATATTTTTATGTATTTCATTATGTATTCATTTGTGTATTTCATTGTATTTTCATTAAAACTGTTTTAGTTTTATTTTCCAGACCATAAGTCTCTCTCCCTTACTCCTATTCTCTTCTCATTTGGAAAGGGACAAAGGTTAACAAAGAGTATTTGCCGCTTGCAAATACTCTTATACACTACTCAAATAGTGTCCAGCCCAGCCCTAACCCTTGACAGAGCCCAAACGGTTGTTAAAGTACAATTGCCACATAAAAAAGATGGGCTTTTTTTATACTAGTATTTTTAACAGTCGCATGATTGTGCCAATGTTTTCCCACAATTACCAGAGAGGAAAAAAAAAATTGTGCTAGCTCTTGTGTAAACTCCAATCCACATCCTAGAAAATGACAACTTAAGGAAGTTTACAGTTGAACTACCTCAAATTACTTTAATTTTAAAAGAGTGTAATGGCTTTAGAGTAATTGCACTTGAAAGACATCTATGCAAAATATTAATTCATATTTTTATTTGTGTCCTTTGGCAGTTTGTTCTTCTGCTTTCTTTTCACTCAGATTTATCAGTAGGTTTATCAGCCTGCAAAGAGTGTTAGAGGAGTGGTACAATTTTGGCAAGGGCTAAATCCTAGCAGAAGATTCTATGAAACTCGCTGTAAAGCTTTCCATTCTGTTGCTCCACAGACCCTACTTCACCATCTGCCTTATGAATTGCAATTTTGTTGCAGAATTTCTCAACTTTTAAAATATGGTTACTGCAGTCCATAAACCAGCTTTCATAGAGATTATGAATTAAGTCCAAAATATTATACTTATGTGCTTTATGAAATATGGTTTAAAATGTCACAGCACTGCTGCCATTGTAACCCATTTGCATAATACTAAATTGGAGTGTTTAAAAGCTGTAAGTTTTTTGTTTGTTGCAGGGAGGGAAGGTTTGTTTCATTTTCCCTTATAGGAGGCCAAGAAGTAAAACCTGTGGCCTTAAAGTCAGGTGGATGAGATAAGTTGAAATGGATCTTATTGCTCCCAAACACTCTCCTGGAAACAATGGCATCTTGACATTTTATCAGTCACTCATGCGGTCATTCTTAGCAGTATCAGCCAGAGCTTGAAGGATAGAGCCGTAAAGAAAGAATTGTTAGCCATAAACATTCCTCAAAACTATGAAAGCCTCAAATGAAAGCTTAAGTAATGGAGGACAGAAAACCCTTGATATTTCAACAACTACCTGCAACAACAAGCTTTGTTCAGAGCCCTGGATATTTTTTCAAAAGCCTTTAGTTTTCCTGGCCAGAATAGTATAAGAAAAAAACAAAACCAAACCAAACCAAGCAAACAAAACCACAAACAAAAAATGAAAAAACAAAATAAACCAACTCAAAAAAGAGGAAAAAAGGATGAGAAGTTCTCACATGAAAAGATAAACTGGAGTGGCTGCATGTACGATGAACTTTATGGATTTTTTTCATTTTTTAAAGCTAAAGATTTACTGCCAGATATTAGAATTATCAGGCTTCTAGTGAGATACTTGTTGGTTTTGGTTTTTCTTTTCTTTTCCCCTTTTTTGTCCACGAGATCATTAGAAATACATTAATGCTGCTGAACTGTTACCTTTGTGGTCATTACTGATGTCACATTACATAGGAAATAATGACACTGGCAAGCAGCTGAAGGAGAGCTTCAGCATGGGACAGAAGGGAGCAAGTGGGAAAGCAAAAGTTAATTTAGCTTCATTACACTTCGCAAAAATATATTTTTGTGAAGGATGAAAAAGGAAGAGAAAACATTTTTAAGCAGTATTTGTGGCATTCTTTTATCATTTTAGCATTTAGGGCTCAAAGAAACTAAGTAAAATGCAGTCTTTGATATCCAAGTCAACCTGAACTCTGGAGGCAGCAAACATGAAAGGTTAAATGCTCTAAAAATTGCATTTGTAGAGTTTCTCAACTTACAAGATTAATAATTACTCAAAGCAATGGATAAATATTAGCAAAGAACCATTAGCAGGGAAAAACACTTCAGTGAATCAGAGCTTCTCAGCTTACCAGATCAATTTTAAATAAGTTTATCTTGGACTTTCCTAGCACCTTAATGAGGAACAAATTGGTTTTTTACCCCTTCTTGTTTCCTGAGCCTTTGTTGAATTTTTGATGTTACCTCCATACAACCATTAATATAGAAAGATCTGGAGGTGCTGAAACGTGTCAGAGAAAGGCCACGAGCATGATCAGAGGGCTGGAGCACCTGCCCTATGAGGACAGGCTGAAAGAGTTGGGGCTGTTCCGTCTGGAGAATAGAAGGCGCCAAGGAGACCTTATTGTGGCCTTCCAGGGACCTCCCTTAAGGGGGCCTACAAGAAAGCTGGGGAAGAACTTTTTAGGGTGTCCAGTAGCAATAGGACTAGGGGGAATGGAGCAAAAGTAGAAGTGGGTAGATTCAGACTGGATGTTAGGAAAAAGTTTTACACCGTGAGGGTGGTGAGACACTGGAACAGGTTGCCCAGAGAGGTGGTAGAATCCTCATCCCTGGAGGTTTTTAATACCACACTGGACGTGGCTCTGAGCAACCTTATCTAGTGTGAGGTGTCCCTGCCCAAGACAAGGGGATTGGAACTAGATGATCCTTGAACTCCCTTCCAATCCTAACAGTTCTATGATTCTATAAATGATTTGGAATAAATAGTGGAATAAGAGTTCCCAAATAAAGCAATTTTATAAAAGTTCCCTTTTATTATTGTGCTGATTGTCACCTAAAGTTAAGGAACAAATGAATTAGTGTTGTTTAGTTACTCTTACTAAGTGAAAAGAGACCAAGTAATGAAGGACAACAAGACTAGAAAAAGGAGGCCAACTATTTTTCCTTTGATATATATATAAATATATGTATAACTATATGTGTGTATGTGTTTGTGTAAACAATATGAACAGGTAAGTTAGAGTGTGAGTGAACCCACGGCCAGAGAGAATAGACACAACGGGGTTGTATTTGCAAGCAAATATTTAACACAAGTAATGGAATAGTAAAGCACCACTTAAATGTTTTAAGTTCTAGGAGATTAAACAAAACAAAACAAATGCAAAAATAAACAAAATAAAAGGTAAAAGAAAAGGAAAAGAGAGAGAGGTTAAAATACAGTTCTTGTTAAAGCAACAAAACACATTCATACTTTGTTACTGGTAGAGAAGAGAGCAAAGCAAGGCACTCTTTCTTAACTAAATCCATATGCTCACAGGCAGAAATCCGAGTCTATTTGGAGTGCCCCAGGACATGACCCTGAACTCTTGCTGCCATTTCAGAAAACTACAGGTCCCCATAAATCCTGGATCATTTTGACGCTGTGATGTAGATCTCTTAAACACACAAGATTGTCTCTGATGATTCAAAACACCCAGGGGAAAGAAACTAAAACAAACTTGGAAAGCTAAATCTTCCAAGACATGCAGACAACCACCTCTGGGGCAGGCATCTCATTAACTACTTTCTTCTGTGAGCTTCAAATGACATTTGGCATCTAAATGCTTATATGGAGCTGACCAGAGGATTCTTTTCCCTTGGGTACCTATGTCTGAAATTCATAATGCTGCTTTGCAAGATGAGAGCTGGGGTTTGCACCTGACCAGCTGAGTAAATCTTGACGATCCATTACCGTCCTTTGCTTTAATCTTGTTATGTTCAAGTATGGTGTATCTAAATTTCTGCCTGCAATACTGAATTGCTCTATGCTACTGTTAATGGAGCCTTGATCTTTTTTGAGCACTATTAAAATGTTGAGGCAACAAAATGTTTTCATGGCCTTTGGATATTGAGATGCAGATGGTTATTCTGGAAGGGTGCTGGAAGTGTTTATATGCTGAAGTGTCTGTGAGACAGCGTGGTGAAGGAGCCTATGCCCAGAATTTTGACCCAAATATTGTCAAAACCTGTCTCAACATATTCTGCTCACACACTCTCTTCGCCCTCTTTCTGGAGTGGGTACTCAGCCTACAGCCAAGTAAACAAAGGGCCAGGCTTCACCAGGATGGGGTAAATAACCCAACCTGCCTTTTTGGGGGTAAACAAGATCATGCGCCCACCTTGTGGGATTCCCATGTTTCTTCCAAGTTTGGAAGAAACCATTCTAACCATATGCTTTGTCATTGGTTAAAGGCATTTACCAAGTTTGACTACTGGCTAAATCCACACCTCAAGCATATTATAAATAGTACCCAAATTGTAAGGTCTTTGCTCTTTTGCTATTGATTCTCCAATTAAGCTCCATCCATGTGTTTGTTCTGTGCACATTCTTTGCCTTTGTCTGCAGTTCGCAGAAGCCTGCTACTGGGAAGTGCCAGCGTGCCTCAGTTTAACCAAGCCTGCGAAAAGCCCTTCACAAGCTGCTCTGCAACTACAGCCATCTCTGCATCATATGCCAGTACCACCAGTAGGAAAAAGCTGCCACTGCGTCTTAAAGGGACAGAGCCCCACTGGTAAGCCTATCCAGTTGGGTAGAGAACTAGCCTGAACCCTTTGGCACTTCTAACAGCGTCTGCTACAGTCACAAGTCTTCATACGCCTGCTCACAAAGGAGGA